>NC_033636.1:10666665-10726509 GCF_001540865.1 Ananas comosus
AAACATGTGATATAACTGAAATTAATAACTGCGCTTAATATTTAGGCCGGTGGTTGCCTAACGACGTTATTATTGCTTAGCGGTCGGATCGTTATACATACACTAAAGGTCATGGACCCACTCCTCATTGCACGTAACATCAACATTCCAGCTATTACTCACAAAAACATAAATTTCCCAACACTAAAATACGATAATTAACTAGACACCGAACCTTAAAGGAGGTATTTCCATCTGCGCAATCTTTATCTCTCTCACATTCGTCTTCTCTGTCGCATCTTTAGGCAACTTCTCGGGAGCTGTTCTCTCTTTCTCTCCCTCCCCCCGCGCCGCCCAATTCTCACAACCAAAAGACAACCTCCACAGTTCACTGTCATCACCATCGTTCCAGGCACAAACCCGGTCCTTTGTCTTTCACTCCGATAGTAGTTGCTATCCAAAATTGGGCGCCGGAGGCATCACAACCAAGGAGCACCCTGCCTGCAATCAGCGACTGGATACTCAAGTCTGTTCCTGAAAATCAGTGGTACCTATCCCTCTCTATCCATAAACATTGCAAGCTGCATATCATGACAGCATTGAGAGTTTGTGTTTCATTCGCTTCTTCAATATATTTGTTGCTGGTAAGTGATTTTGAGGGGCTTTTTAATCCGTCAAAATCCCCAGGATCCTCAATACTTCGCATCGGCCTTCTTTATATTTAAGAGTGCAGGTCTCCTAATTCCTGCAAAGGCATTTTACCCAAAAAACTCATATTAAATACAACTTCCACCAAACTTGTTCAAAGATTTTTGACTTTTCTGGAGCACAAATATCTGTTATAACATTCTAAACCTGAAACATTCGACAGCAATAACAGAAGCCTTCTAAACGCCTGCTTGTTCAGTTTGTTTAGTATCAAATGCATTGGTTACCTTATAATTTCAAAATTTGAATACCCTAAATCGGTTAGTGCAACAAATTTCCCACATCACTCTTACAATTCAGAAATCCACTATCTCTAAGTCTCATTAAATCTTGATGTCCTTTTAATCCATTGTTTGTGCAGGCGTGTCTAAGGACATATAGTTCTCATCATACACATTACCTTCGCTCCATGACATCCCGAAACACGATGTCTAAGAAAGAACTGCAGTTGAAGTCGTGCTTGCATTCAGTGCAGCCCTGATTTCAATGAATCTCTGCGGACTATCTGTAGTCTTCCAAGTTCAAAATGAGATATCATAACTAATCAGAAACAAATGTTCTCAGAAATAATCGGCATGACACTTTATTTCCTAATAACCATTAAGACCAGTTCGATTGCATTAATAATCAGTTCCACTAGCAATTTCACATCCATATATGGGACCCTACTTGTAATCACTTACCAATTATTATTAAAAGATGATGAAAAAGTAATGTTAAAAAATTGCTGTAAAAATCACCGCGGTCTCTCGTGACAAACACAGCCAAAGTTCATGCCTATACATTTTCATAATTAATGATGATTTTGTTCGAACTATCAAACAAGTGAAGTATCACCATAGCTAGAGTATATGACACCTCTCATCATTCGCTCCTCGCCCGAGTGTTATTATTTGACAATTCTGAAATATTGCTAGACCTAGTCTCGAAGCCCTTTACATTCCTTACTCATGCATAAGCCATTAAGTAATTTAATCACTAATTATAGCATTAGTAATTAAAGTGCAAGATGAATCAACAAATTCCTTAAGCAATTTCCAATAGCTTACACACACACAAAGCCAAGTAAATTACTAAAATGGCTTAAATGTAGGGAAACACTACATCACCAATAAGATCAGATAATACGTTTAAAATGGCCCATTTACGAATCTAAAACTTACAAATAAACAAGTTTTTGGATCTAGATGAACATCCAATTCTAACCCGCAAAATTTTTTTAAAATGGGCAAAAGGCGAAATTATTTGGTGTACCTAAAAGCTTAGACCGACACATTCGCCCTTTCCCGTGCTCCGCACTCCACCGCGCACATACCGCGCGATAAACAAACGGATTCAAATTAATCGCTTTGGATATTAAATGGGCCGGACCAAGCCCATTTGGATAATGGCGCCCACCCGAATAGAGAACAATTGGGTTCTAAGGTTTTGAACATTTTTAAATGGACGGGAGGCAATGGTAACTAAGGTCGCAACCCGGCCCATAAAACCAGGAATTATACATAATATGCCGCTTAATAGCGGTGTCTTTTTAACGAGCCGAATCGAGCTGGCTCATGAACGACCAATGAAACAATAAATTAAATAGATTAGATTGGTAAATATAAAAAATAAATTTATAAATTTTCCCAATTAGACTTTACATATAAATAGTTTTGAAATTTACATATAAAATAGTCTTGTTATAATGTGTAGCTCGCCTTTATTCTTTTTTGCTGAAAAATCAAATAATAAAAATATGTATAGTTTATATAATATATAATTATTTATTGATATAAATTATTATATTACATATAAATTAAATACAATTATACTAATGTACGGCCGAGGAACAATGGCAAGGAGGGGCGCGAGGCGCGAGAGAAGAGCGCACAAGGTGATTTATGGCGTGCGGTGAAGGATCCGACAGTATCTAAACCAAGTCAAAGGATAAATAAAACAAGCTAAATGGAGCGGTAGCTACCGGTATGCAGGTCGGCGCGTATGAGAGATCGACCTATAAGGGAGGCTGAAGGATAGGTTAGATGCAGGATTTTATGCGAAGGCCTGAAGCCAGCACCGAATTAGGCATATTCAAGCCGATTATAATTAGCTTAATTTGACTACTATTTTGGCAATGTAATCCTGTTAACTTTTTGCTTTTCACTATGAACGAGATTGAGATGGTTAGTATAGGATGATTTAACGAGGAGATATCATGAATGAATACTAGTTATCTATCTTCTCCAAACTTTTTCTTTCCCCGACCCCTTCTCTACCTAACCCAATTCTTTCTCTACCTGATCTCAATTCCACTCTATAATACGCTCCATTCCCATCCCTTCTTCTCTGCGTACTCCCGGTTATTTTTCAGCCTCATTTGACCAGAGTCACTGTCACGGGCACCATCATGTCCCGGTCGCTGTCTCGCTTAGCGAATTTTATCATCGCGGGTTGCCGTACGAGTCCGGAATTTACATATAAAATAAATATATGTATTCGAATACGATGAGCTGATCTAATTTTTGTTTAGCTTGTTATTAAACGAGCTGAAAATTCAGTTCGTTATTCGGTACGTTTAACTATAAACAGAGCGATTCGATCTCAAGCCATTTTCGGAAGTCGACATAGACCGGCTCGCAATAGTGAATTGGATTTTCCTACCCAAGGCCCCCCTCCTTACTTTCAAAATGTTTGCCACGAAATAACGTATAGTCGGCACCTTTGAAGAGCATGCGCCGCGAATTATTAAAGTTTGCCGTGAAGTGTGAAATCGGCAATTCAAGTTGTTTGAGGCACAGCGTACTTAGTTGATAGCCGAGTCAAAATTGGAATAATAACTGGCAACGACTCACTTGTGTGAGGACATGTTTCGCGAATTTTTACCCGTTTGAACATCAAATTAAGATCATGCCAATTAGGCTATACTTTTCACCTCAAAAAAAGAGATTAATTAAGGAGAGTTGAGTAAAAGTTATCTGCTCATACTTCATGTTGTAAGTTGCTCTTATTGTTTTTTTTGTTTTTTTTTCCCTCCTACCTGTGATGCGTTATCTTTCTAAACTTTGAATTGCATTCTGTACATCTCCAAAAAAAAAAAAAAAACACGTGTGCGCCAGGGAGGAGGATTCGTAGGTGAGGTAGGGAAGGGGGCGGGGGCCCACGTGTTATTTTATTATTGTTTTCTAATTTTTATACTTGAGAATTTTAATCTATGTATTTAAATATAAATAGTGAGATTACTTATTGAGGTGGCCAACTAAAAAATAATAAAATTTAATGAAATTTAAGTTAATTATTTATTTTAATAAATTAGTTACTGGAAAGAAATAAAGTATTCAAATAATTTAATTTTATATTTAAAATCTTTTGAATACGCCATATATAGTGATCGTCTTTTAATTTTAACAATTATAGATATTTTAAAAATTTATAAATATTTTAAAGTATTCTTATTCTAATATCTATATATATTTTTATATAATCTTGAATTGTGGATCTTGTCATCATCAGCTTTTTCGCACGTGGCGGTGCATGAATGTATGAAAGGGATCGATATGTGGAGGTTGTGGGTTGGTGTGTGTGTGTGGGGGGCGGAAGTGTGGTTGTTGATTGTGTCTGGAGTATGAAGGGGTGGAAGAGAGCAGGAAGGGGGTGACGGTGTTGGTGTGTTGTGCTCAGTGGGGGACGGGGGCGGCGAGGTGTGAGTGTATTGGAGGGGGGGGTGGCAGAATGAGGGGAGGGAGGGAAAGAAGGGCGAGAAGGGGGTGGGCAACAGGTGAAGGGGTGGTGATTGATGTGTGTGTGTGGGGGGAGAGGGGGGCGCAGGGCCGGGAATAGGTGGCTTATGTGGTGCTGAATGTGGGTCGTGTAGGCAGAAGAGCGGGAGGGGGGCTGGTGTTAGATCTACGCCTTTTATCATTTTTAATCGTTAGATATGATATTATTCAACCAACCACCATCAACCTAGAGGAACCAATCATCTTATCACGTATCTCTTAATCCAATGGCCAAAAATTTATAAGCACTAAAACTTAGTACTTTTAAAATGCAAAAGCGGATATACAATACATGATATATGTATTATACATATATATACATACATATATATATAATACATAACATAACATATATACTACTATATAATATATAATATATATATATATACATATATAATATATATATTACATATATATATATATATATATACATATATATATATAATGATATAACATATATATAATATTACATAATCATATATATATATACTATATACATCATATATATATATACTATTATACATGCATCAATATATAGTATAACTTAATACATGCATATTATATATATTTATATATACTTATATATATATATATAAATATATATATATAATATAATAATTTATACATTAGTGGGAAATATATATTACATAATAAAAATATAATATACCATACATATATATATATACATACATATATATATACTATACATAATAATATATATATATGTATATAATATTATAATAATCATTTGAATAGGCTGAGATACTATTAATAGTAAAAACGCTTTTTTGCTATCAAAGTTTTTAATCTTTTGGATGAAAATTATTAGAAGTCAAGATGATATTAGTCGGTTAGAGTTCGAAGTGATCCCTCAAGGAGTTGGGAGTTCCTTCGCTGGGTTATAGTATTTATATCAAATGGTTAGAAAATAAGAAAGAAGTTGATCCAAAGGCTAAAACAATCTGGTAGGCAACAATGGATTTTGCATGAGCATAGAGCCCGTGCAACTCGATATTATATATAATTATATATAGATATATTATTATAATATATATATATTATAAACCTTTTGTATTATAATAAGTTTTCGCGTTAGATTAAAAATGTGGAGTAGATGAAATGTGGTTGACGGTTAGGTTGATAAGTGGGTCCCTAGGGTTAGTGGGTGGTTGTTAATAGTATAATCTAACGGCTGATAAATAATTAAAGGCCAGATACTAACGGCCAATATTTAGACTTATTGAGTACAATAGGCTCTATAACTCATAAAAATTATAAGCCGACTATATATTCATTAATATACTTATATATATTATTATTATAAGTGACTGGGGCTACTATTATAACAAAATTCATGTTGCGGCTACTACTTTTTTAGCTTGGATCAACTCTTTTCAGTATTTCAGTCATTGAGATTAACCAGTGGGGACCACTCAACCTAGGGGAACCACTCAACTCCTAAGCCACTAATATTATCCTGACTCTACAATTTTTCATTCGATAGAGCGTTAAAAACTTGAATACAAAAAGACGTTATTATTAATAGTTATTCAGCTTAATTGTTATATACTATATACATACATATGTTGAACAATTTAATCTATGTATATTATGTTAATATAATTAGTCTAGAATTAATTGCTAGCTATACTATCAATAGTATCAAGCGCCTTGGTACTATTGAGTTTCGGCGTTGGATGAACGGATGTGCGGTTAGCGTATTAGTGTCCGCCTACGTTGAGTAGGTTGGTTTAATAGATAACTAACGGGTAGAAATAATCAAAGGGTAGATGCTAACGCAAAAACTCCAATATATCAAGGCTTGATATATCAATATATAGTAACCGACTCTCTCTCTCTCCTTCTCTCGTCATCTCTCTCTCATCTCTCTTCTCTCTCTCTCATCTCTATTCTATTATATACTATACTTGTGATGTGTGGATTGTTGTGGGGTAAGCATACGATAGCATACTATAAGGCAGTAACATATAGATATTGATCATATCAGTACAGGTTTGGGTATATATATATATAATATATTAAATTATATATATTATATATATATAGTAATTAATATATATATATATATTAATGTATATATGTTATAATATAATATGTATGTATGTATACATTACAAGCTATATATGTATACATACATACATATATATGTCACATTATACATATTTATGTATACAGACATACTATTTATGTATATTTATACAACTATATATGTATGTATAATGGAGTGTAGGGGGTGCAGAGGGGGAGGAGGGAAGGACAAGGACAGAAGGGGTGGCAGACATGGCAGTTGCTGATGTTGTGTGTGTGTGGGGCAGGGCGCTGTACCTTTAAACTTAGTAACTAATAAGCACTAAAACTTAGTATCTTTAAAAGCCATAGGAGAACTGTAACATAACATGTTATATATATATGATATATTATATAATTCATATACATACATACCATAAATATATATACTATATACATATATGTGTATATAATACATATATTGTATAGTGAATACATATATAAATATTTAATAACATAATATATTGTTATATGTATATTATATATACTATATGTAAGTATGTATATTATAATAATATATGTATACATATATACATTATATATTATATACATATATAATATACATATAATATAAGCATACATAGATATATAACTACATATATATATACATACAATAATAATAATATAGTATATAATAATATATAATATATATATACATACATATATATATATATAATAAGAATTAGCTGATACTATTAATAGTAACAGGCGCTCTTTTTGCTTGATCAAGTTTTTAACCTGGATGAAAAATGTAGGTGGTCAAGATAATATTAGTCGTTAGAGTGAGTGCCCCCTGGGGTTGATGTGTTCCTCACTAGGTTATATAATTAATCAAATGGTAGATAAATAATAAGAGTATGATTCCAAAGGCTAAAAAAACTAGTAACAACAATGGGATTCTTGCTACTAATAGTAGCCCAGTCCAACTCCATAATATAATTATATTATATATTATTATAATATAGAAGAAAGAAGAGGAGAGAGAGAAGAGAGAGCATTTTGTACTTATAAGTTTGCGACCGTTCCATATGAAAAAAATGTGCGGTTAGATGACAAGTTGGTTACGTATTGATAGTGGTCCCCTAGGGTTGAGTTGGGGGTTAGGTTGAATATATAATCTAACGGTGAAAATAATTAAGGCGCAGATCTAACGCCAAAAACTTAGAGTAACAAAGGGTCCTATAGTCTCCACAAAAGTAATTAGTCGCAAGTACTATATATAGATATAATATATAATATATAGAGAGGAGAGAAGAGAGATGAGAGAGAGAGAGAGAGTTGGACTGGGCTACTATTCAGTAGCAAAATCCCATTGTTGCTACTAGTTTTTAGCCTTTGGATCAAACTCTTTTATTATTTCTAATCATTGGATTAACCCAATGGGGACCACTCAACCCTAGGGAACCACTCAAGTCTAACGCTAAATATCCATCCTGACCCTACAATTTTCATCCAGGGTTAAAAACTTGATAAGCAAAAAAGAGTGTCTTATTATTAATAGTATTCCAGCTTAATTCTATTATAATATATATATATATATATATAGTATATATAAGGGCAGATCTAACGGCCAAAACTTATGAGTACAATAGGCTCTATACTCAACAAAAGTAATGTAGCCAGACTATATAATCATAATATATATATATATATAAGAGAGAGAGAGAGAGAGAGAGAGAGTTGACTGGGCTACTATTAGTAGCAAAAATCCCATTGTTGCTACTAAGTTTTTAGCCTTGGATCACTCTTTTATTATTTCTAATCATGGATAACCCAATGGGACCACTCAACCCTAGGGGACCACTCAAGTCTAACCGACTATATCATCCTGACCCTACAATTTTCATCCAGGGGTTTAAAATTGATAGCAAAAAAGAGTGTCTTATTATTAATAGTATTCCAGCTTAATTCTATATATATATAATATTAATATATATATACACACACACACACACACATACATATGTATGTACATATGTATGTATTATATGTATTATGTATATATGTATTATATATAGAATATGCTACTATCTATCATAGTACAAGCCTTGATATATTGATTCTTTCGCCGTTGGATAAAGATGTCGCGGTTAGATGATAGGTCCCTAGGGTTGATGTGTGTGTTGGTTTAATAATATAATCTAACGATAGAAATAATCAAAGGTAGATCTAACCGGAGAAACACAAAATAGTATCAAGGCTGATACATCTAATAGATAGTAACCAACTCTCTCTCTCTCTCTCTCTCTCTCTTCTCTCTCAATATATATACATATTATTATAATATATATATATATATATATATATAATATAGTTGTGTGTGTGTATACTACATACATACATAACATACATACAATACATACATAACATAATATACAACATACATACATATATATATATATATATATATATATATATATATATATATATAATATATATATATAATATATATACATAAATACATTATATACACACAATAAATACATATATAATAATACATACATATATATAGTGAGCTAGCGAGAGTAAACGGGTCCGTTTACTCGAGTTGTTTCGAGTATAGAGCCTCCAAATTGACAATCGCTCCGTTAAATATGATCAAACCATTTAAACTATCTAGAAATCAATTTTCAACGCACTTTCGATATGTTTTATATCCACTAGTGAACAGAAAAATGAATGCTGAAAATGATATTCTTTAAAAAATGATAATAGGAGATTGTAATCAAGATCAAGATATAGATCTGTTTTAAATAGTTTAATAAAATTTCTATACAAAAATTCAATTTGATTTGGTATACTTTACACGACCGTTAAACGAGAAAACGTCTCTTATCCACCATTAAAATTACAAATTTGAAACCTTTGATCATTAGCAAATGATGTCGAAAAGATTTGAATTTGATTTCTAAACACTTCAAGCGGTATAAATTATGTTCAACGAAGCCGATCGTCAATTTGGAAGCTCTATCATCGAAAAAACCTCGAGAGTAAAACGGCTCATCTCTCGAGAGTATTCCTAGCTCAACTCCATATATATTATATATAATATATATATATATATATCATATATATATTAATATATATATATGTATATATATATACTATAAATGTACGTTCAAATGCACGTAATAATTATTAGAAAAAGTATAATTTTTTAAATTATTTTAAATTTAGGCCATATTTATATGATTGCCAATATTAACTAAAAATTAAAATAAAAATCTACGCTATTAAGAAAGATATGCTTTTAAATGATAAATAATTAACAATAATCTCTAATGCAAAAATTACTTGAAATTAAATAATAAAAAAAAAATAAAATCTGTTAGAAATAAAATTTGAAATTAAATAGAAAATAAAATCCGTTATCTTAAAAGAAAATATATTTGAATAAATAGCTAATATCTAAAAGATATTTTAAAATAAAATAGGAAAATCATATATTATAGATTACACCCTAATCTGTTTTAGAAAACTACTTTTGAAATTAAATAGAAAAATTTATATTTAGGATTTTCCACATAATATCTGTTATAGAGAACTTACGTAATTCATTGCTAATTTTTCGCCGAAAAATGGTCTGTCGACAGATATAATTTATATATATATATATAATATTATTATTAAATATATCTATATTCTGCTATGGTGGCTTTAAAGCATCAAGCACTTGGTGCTAGGTTTTAGCCGTTAGATCTGCACTGTTGACCATTTGCGTAATTATACTATTCAAGCCAACTACCCACTCACCGTAGGATGACCACTCATCTCATTCACACATTTCTTAATCCAAAGGCTGAAAATTTACAAGCACCAAGTGCTTATAGTGTTTTTGCCATTAGATCTACATTGTGATCATTTACACCCGTTAAATTATAACTATTCAACCAACCACCCACTCAACCCTAGGAGCCCACATCATCTATCCACACATTCCTTAATCCAAAGGCTGAAAATTTATAAGAACCAATTCTTATACTTTTAAAAGCATAGGAGCCTTCCGTGCTTCCGGCTCGTTTCGATGTTGCGACTTTCGAATCGTCGATCGGCCCGTTAAACTTGATCTAGAGTATTGGAGTATCTAGAAAATAAATTTTTGATTTTACATAATCATTTGCCTAGTGAACGAAGGGGCTCAAAATCAACGCTGAAAATAAAAATCTTACAAAATGTAATAATATGATATTAAAATTTAAATCAAAGATATGATCTTGTTTTATATAGAATTTTCTATCAAAATTTCACAGTGATTTGAATATTTCTACACCGTTAAACTTACAAACGCTCACTACGTCATTGAAATTTGCTGATTTTGAGCTCATTCGATCACATAGGCAAATGATATGAAAAATAATAAAATTATTCTAGTACTCAAATACTTTAAATCAAGTTTAAAGGAGCCGATCGACGATTTGAAAGTCGCAACATCGAAAACGAACTAGAACACGGAAGGATCAAGTGCTTCCGATAGCATAGTAGCCTCACTAATATATATATAATATATAATATATATATATATAATATATATAGAGTAGGCTACTATACTCTTATGTTTATGAACCCCTTCGTACTCATAAGTTATTTCGATGATGGGGTTTCCGATCGACAGATTCACTCCGTTAAATATGATCTAGAATATTTGAAACTTCTAAAAAATAAATTTTATAATTTTTCGAAATCATAATAAAGTCTACCAAACGGCATAAAATGAACGTCAAATCGAACGACGTCCTAAAAATGGATTATCCGGATTCTTCAATTTATAAGATCGGAGTTATTGAATCTTATTCTAGTAGGAATAGAATTTTCTATCAAAAACATTCAAACCTATTCCGAATGTCTTTACAACGTTTAAACTATAAGAACCTCATACCGGCCCCGTTATAATAATTAGCATTTTGAGTGAGGCCTTTTGATTCGTAAGGTAAATGATGTCGAAAAATTATGAAATTGATTTCTAGAAGTTTTTAAAATGCTCTTAGATAAGTTTACGGTATGCCATAATCGATTCGGAACCTCTCATGCAATCGAAACCAAACTTATGAAGTACGAGGGCATGTCACTATAAGAGATTATAATAGCCGGACAATATATATAATATATATATAATTATATATATATATATATATATATAATAATATATATATATATATATATAGAGTAGCTAGAAGTACTTTTACAAGTATCAACCCAAGTGATACTTGTGTGTTTTTAGCCCTTGATGACATAGTGAGTTGAATGATGGGCAAGGTGTGGTCAGGTGGAATAGTGTTTAATCAAGGGCTATTTTAATCAAAAGTTAGATCCATATGGCCTAAAAAAATGCAAACTGGGATTATACTTGTAAAAGTATCCTAAGATCAACTATATATATAAAAAAAAAAAAAAAAAAAAAATATATATATTATATATAACTATATATATAATATATATATATATATATATTATATATAGAGTGGGCTGGTATGCTTTCGGAATCACGGAGGCCATTCCCGTGCTTCCACTTTGTTTTCGATGTTCGGACTTTCGAATCGACGATCGGCTCCGTTAGAGTTGATCTAGAGTATTTAAAGTACCAAGAAATTAAATTTTGCGATTTTTCGATATCATTTGCCTAGTGATCGAAGGGGCTCAAAATCAATAATTTTAACGGCCGTGGTGAGCCGGTTGCAAGTTTAACGGTGTAGAAATATCCAAATCACGTGAAATTTTGATAGAAAATTCTTTATACCATATAAAACAAGATCAATAACTTTGATCTAAAATTTTAATGTCATATCATCATATTTTGTGAGATTTTTATTTTCAGCCGTTGATTTTGAGCCACTTCGATCACTAGGCAAATGATATCGAAAAATCGCAAAATTTATTTTCTAGATACTTCAAATACTCTAGATCAAGTCTAACGGAGCCGATCGTCGATTTGAAAGTCCCAACATCGAAAACAAAGTGGAAGCACGGAGCGCTCCGTGCTTCTGAAAGCACCCCAGACGCACTCTATATATATATATATATAATTGAGCTCCTATGCTTTTAAAAGTACCAAGTTATTGGGTACTTGTAGATTTTTAGCTATTGGATTAAGAGATATGCGGTTAGGATGATATGGGCCCCCTAGGGTTGAGTGGGTGGTTGGTTGAATAGTATAATCTAACAGTTGAAAATGATCAGAATAGTAGATCTAACGGTAAAAAACTTACAAGCACCAAGTGCTTGGTGCTTTTACAAGCACTATAGCTAGACTCTCTCTCTCTTTCTCTCTCTCTCTCTCTATATATATATGCACCTATTTTTTTGCTTACACAATATCTAAAAATTCGTTACATGTAACAAAATTAAAATCTAATTTGGTAAATATAATATATAATATATAAAATGCCTAGATACAAAAATTACTTAATTTTTTGTTTTTATAATAAAATTATCTTTATATATATAATATATGAATCCGAAATTCATAAACGGTACAACGAGCTCTCCAAGCATTGGTGGGGCGACCCACTTTCTCCACTCCTCTCTTTCTCCCATTAATTTTTTTTTTATATTTTTTATACTACGTCTAAAAATTATTGCATAAACAAAAAAATTAATTTTTAATAATTAATATGATAAAAATAAAATCTAACATAATAACTGTAACCTATAATATATAAAAAAGTCTAGATACAAAAATACTAAATTTCTATTTTTATAATAAAATTTTATAAATACAATATAAAAAAGTAGTTATATATATTGCATGTACGCTAGGGGGGGTGTGTGCGAAAGAGCATACATGTGTGTTTGTGTGTGTACATGTTTGTTTGTGCGCATGTGCGAACGAGCATGTGTCTACATGTACAATTTCCAAAGACCGAAAAGGACTCATTAGGCGCTCCCTGAATTTGCCGCACAAAATGGTTTTAAGATTTGAACAGAAAACATTCAGATTAGAATGAAACTACACATATATCATATGGCTTATCATAGTACTGGCTTGAGGCGCTTTCCGACAAACTTGCTTTTAAAAAGGACATGTATATAGTAACTCTTGGTCCTCTAAAGTTAATTCGGCCCCTTCGTTAATCCACGCATTCTCATGGCCCTTTTTTTTGTTGTCGACAAGATAAGAGTCATAGAGGCCTCATGGGGAATATGCATGGCATCATGCATGCTCTTTGCCCTTTTCGTGTCCCCCATGCATGGTGACGATAACATTGCAGTTGGTTGCACGTACCAGACCCGTCGTACGTAGCCGGGATCGACCATGCACATTGCATGCATGCATGCACGCATGCATTCCCCCCCATGCAATGTCCATCGAACCCATCATTAATCGTTCATCGCCGTTCCACGGTCACGACACCATCGATCGATCGCTTGTTTAAATGGGGCAATTAACGCAGGTGTCGCCGAGTTTGTGGGTCGTGGGACCCACCACACATGGCTACACCCTTCTCTCTCTCTGTCTCTGTCTCTCTCTCTCTCTCTCTCTCTCTCTCTAGCTTTAAACGCTCCATAGAGGTTCGTAGACTCGCACACGTGCCATGCATTTTCCGGGAAAAACTTTGCTCATGTCGAAGGTTGCAGCTACAAACCCACGTGTGTAATCCGGTTAATTAGTAATTGGTTTCGCCCGGATGGAGTTTCTCAATATAAAATTATGTAAGTGCGCACCACGTAGTTGTACTTATGTTTAGTTTGATATTGAGGAATATCTGGCAATACTAAACAAAATAAAGTTTGAATGCAAATATATAGAAATATATTTCTACGTTCTCTGATGGGACAATAGAAAATATATCGTATCTGACTCATCGCGATATGCGGAATGTAATATCACACATGAAAATAAATAGGATATTTTTTCATCATCGCGATATATATGCAATTCCAAACCTTATTTGGGTCGCTTTTTAATTATGATCAGGTTTAACTTAATTGGGGCTGGGTTAATTAATGCAGTTGGTTTGGCTTGAATGGAGCTAGCTTTTGTAAAAAATTATCTGATTTAGTGGCGGTTACTCGATCAGATCACCCTTAATTTAATTGTAATGTTTTGGGGTCTGATCCTCGCTCGCGCATTCACCAAACGAAGCTCGTGCATCCTCCGCCTTTCGAGTTGTAAAAGGATAGTATGTGCATCAATGCATGCGTGGAAGGTTTTGAGTCACAAGTTTCATTTTAGAAATTAAAAAAAAAGAAAAAAAAGTTGTTTGTAGCATAANTAAAATCTAACATAATAACTGTAACCTATAATATATAAAAAAGTCTAGATACAAAAATACTAAATTTCTATTTTTATAATAAAATTTTATAAATACAATATAAAAAAGTAGTTATATATCTAGTTGACTTATTTTTTATAAATAAAAATAGTTGTTGCAGATTTTTTTTTGGTAGCGTGCTATTTTGTATTCTTTTACCATTTTAATTTGGTAATATTTTATATAATTTTAATTTTAATTAATTTTATAAAACTTCTTAAATAAGTGTGTTTCTTAGTGTGAAATATTGTATCTGATTTGTAAGAGTGTATTTTCAATTTCGTGTATTGCTATATATTTTCATATATTTATAAAATTATACGTATTAAAAAAAAATATTCTTAGAAATAACTGAAATATTATCTCTCGCCAGCATTGCGCTTACCTAATTTTCATGAAGCAACAAATTAACTAACAAGTTCCGTTGTCCGCATCCTAGCTAATGGGACTAGTAACGATTTTTCTTTTTTCAATCATGATGTAATTACTATCGAACTTTGTCAACTTAAATGCACATGCACGCGTGCATACAAAAACACACACACACACACACACACACATGTAATTGCCTTTCAAAGTATCATTTAATAAGAAGAGGTCAAATCTGTGGTACCTAGCTATATGAATAGGCAGAGAAAATGGATCATGCAATAATTGAAGTTTCTGATGTATATCAGTATATGGTGCTCCTTTAGAAATAGAGAGCTTCGATTTGATATATGGTAGTCTCCCTGTGTCACCAAAATGTACCTCTTTGAGCAGTTACACTAGGCTGGGATGAGTATCAATTTTGATAAGATCTTTAGATGTTTTCCTTTAAATGGTAATTCAGTAATTACAAGAATTTCAAGTAGCTAGGTGGAATGATATATTAATGCAATAGATTATGTAGTAACTATGTTGAGAATTTTCATTTTACTCTTCAATCTTCTTTTTGTTACGTTAATTTATACAATTAATTTCTTTGTAAGTTTGTGAGAGCAATATCAACAACAACCTGTGACACATCGACATATATACATAATGTGATATTGTTAAAGCAAAGTGTTTTATTGTTTTACAGTTACTCAAGGTAATTCTAATTGTATGTAGTATGTATGTAAATGAGTGCGTGGTAAGTGGTTTACCATTGCATGTACGCAAGGGGGGGTGTGTGCGAATGAGCATACATGTGTGTTTGTGTGTGTACATGTTTGTTTGTGCGCATGTGCGAACGAGCATGTGTCTACGTGTACAATTTCCAAAGACCGAAAAGGACTCATTAGGCGCCCCCTGAATTTGCCGCACAATATGGTTTTAAGATTTGAACAGAAAACATTCAGATTAGAATGAAACTACATATATCATATGGCTTATCATACTGTTTTGAGGCGCTTTCCGACAAACTTGCGTTTAAAAAGGACATATATAGTAACTCTCGGTTCTCTAAATGTTAATTCGGCCCCTTCGTTAATTCATGCATTCTCATGGCCCTTTTTTTGTTGTCGACAAGATAAGAGTACGTCATAGAGGCCTCATGGGGAATATGCATGGCATCATGCATGCTCTTTGCCCTTTTCGTGTCCCCCATGCATGGTGACGATAACATTGCAGTTGGTTGCACGTACGAGACCCGTCGTACGTAGCCGGGATCGACCATGCACATTGCATGCATGCATGCACGCATGCATTCCCCCCCACGCAATGTCCATCGAACCCATCATTAATCGTTCATCGCCGTTCCACGGTCACGACACCATCGATCGCTTGTTTAAATGGGGCAATTAACGCAGGTGTCGCCGAGTTTGTGGGTCGTGGGACCCACCACACATGGCTACACCCTTCTCTCTCTCTCTGTCTCTGTCTCTCTCTCTCTCTCTAGCTTTAAACGCTCCATAGAGGTTCGTAGACTCGCACACGTGCCATGCATTTTCCGGGAAAAACTTTGCTCATGTCGAAGGTTGCAGCTACAAACCCACGTGTGTAATCCGGTTAATTAGTAATTGGTTTCGCCCGGATGGAGTTTCTCAATATAAAATTATGTAAGTGCGCACCACGTAGTTGTACTTATGTTTAGTTTGCTATTGAGAAATATCTGACACTACTAAATAAAATAAAATTTGAATGCAAATATATAGAAATATATTTCTACGTTCTCTGATGGGACAATAGAAAATATATCGTATCTGACTCATCACGATATGCGAAATGTAATATCACACATGAAAATAAATAGAATATTTTTTCATCATCGCGATATGCAATTCCAAACCTTATTTGGGTCGCTTTTTAATTATGATCAGGTTTAACTTAATTGGGGCCGGGTTAATTAATGCAGTTGGTTTGGCTTGAATGGAGCTGGCTTTGGTAAAAAATTATCTGATTTAGTGGCGGTTACTCGATCAGATCACCCTTAATTTAATTGTAATGTTTTGGGGTCTGATCCTCGCTCGCGCATTCACCAAACGAAGCTCGTGCATCCTCCGCCTTTCGAGTTGTAAAAGGATAGTATGTGCATCAATGCATGCGTGGAAGGTTTTGAGTCACAAGTTTCATTTTAGAAATTAAAAAAAAAAAAAAAAAAAGTTGTTTGTAGCATAAAAAGGAAATTTAAATTTAGACCTTCATTTATAGATGTATGGACACAAAATATATATTAGATTATTAGATATATGAATCCTTAGTTTTTGTTTTGTTTTGCCACGTGGCGAGGAAGGAGAGCTGGAGGGGGAGCCGGAGGTGGTGTCGGGGTGGGTGTGGGGCCCAAGGTGGGAGTGGTGGTGGACCGGGCCAATTTTTTTTTTTATTTTAATTTTTTCCTCTCCCCACTGTCCATTAATTAAGATGAAAGAAATTAGATTTATTTTAAAATCCAATTCAATTCTCCCCTTTTTCATTATAAAAATTTAAATACATAATTTTTTATATATAATTTTTAAATAGTGTAGATTATATGTATTAAAGATAAATATTGATTTTATAATATTGATCACTTAGATATAAATTATACAATAAATAAGAAAAAAAGAGATTGATAGAGTTTAAGTTAATATTTATTTTAATAAATTTAGTTGCGACAATCACGTGAAACATATTAATTAAATCTATAAGCTAAACGACGGATTTAAATTTTGAAGTTAAAATATCATTCAATTTCACATCTAAATTTTTTTAGAATATTCAAAATATAATTGTTCGATTTTTAATTTTAACAATTAGACATTCTAAAATTTATAAGAAGATTTAACATATTGTATAGAGCTTTATTTTCGTATAAAATAAAATTAAAATATAAAAAGGGTAAATTACGCTTTTGGTTCCAAACAATAAGATGTGTGATATTTTAGTTCTCGAATTTTTAATGTGTTATATTTTTTTACTCAAACTATATATAAGGCACATGATGTTTTAGTCCTCAAACTTTAATTAGTTGCAATTTGTGGCTCTAGCGATAAGATATATGATATTTTAATTCTCAATTTTTACTGCTATTATAAATATAATTTTATTATTCTTATTTTTCTCTTCTTATATTTTTATTTTTATGTTTTTACTGTAGCAAATGTTGCTTCTTCTTAAGTTTCCTTTATTTGTATTCTTTTTTACTCTTTAACTTTTTGTATTAATTTTTAGTTTTATTTATTATTTTTTTCTACGAAAATGATCCGGCGCATCGTGCAGGTAGCTTCACTAGCATATACTAGAAACCTCACATGTTACTATAATATTAGACACAATTACTAGCTAGTACACAGCTACTTGACTCGATCAACTGATCCTTACACATATTCGCAAATCAAGTACAGTATTGTTTTTTTTGAGCAATTGATTATATATCTCCGAAAAGTTTTCGACTTTCTGATTTACGCCTCTTAGAAGGCTAATATTAAAAATGTCGTTTTTACGTTCCAACTTATTTCAAATATACCCCTAAAATTAAAATAAGAATAAATAAAATATTTTTGAAATTTTGAAAGATATATAGACAATTAATTTTTTTTTTTTTTAACAATGCTATATGTACAGTCCATGAGAGATGTACAATATTCTATACTCCACGAGGAATTCTGCACTATTTGCACCACATCATCAATAACAAGCTAATCATTTTTCTTTTTTTCAAACAAAAATACAATAAAAATATTTTTTTATAATCATGATGAGACATATATCTTTAAAAAAAAAATTTTGATTGATTTGTTACGCCACATGATCAATATACCCATTGTATTTTAGAATGTTTCATACTCCACACATCCACTAGGTGGGGTGGGGTGTTAACGATCAGGCACAATTGACACCCCACCGATTGGATAGGTGGGATATAATTTGTACACCCCGATGGGGCGTACAACTAGCATTTTTATCTTTCTCTTTTATCCACTAGAAAAGTAGTACTGTAAACACCTGTCACGTTGGATTGGCTTTTCAGAGACATGTTTTTTTGGGTGGGGGAGGGGTCGCAATTAGATACCAAAAGAGCAGTGGTCACCAGCCGTAAACGGACTCGCCTCCGAGTTTTGGGCTAAAAATTGGCCAGGCCCCTACATGTACAACTTGTTCTTGGGGCCACCCTAGAGTTAGGTAGGGATTGGACCCTGCACAAGTACATAGCATGTGAAATGCTCGTGACAAATTTGACCATGTAGGCGCAGGTTCCTACATGGGATTGTTAGATTTAATGAATCTGGTTAAGTTCAGTCACTAAATAATAATCTTTTCACACGTCCAAATCAATATTACTTTTGAATCGTCACCTTTGTCTTCGATCGATGACGCATTAATAGTATGTCCGCGTGCTCGGTAGGGTTTGCGACCCTTTTCGAAATCCATTAACAAAGCTTTGGTCTTTTCTCTAGTGCTTAACTGCTTATTCACAAAAATAGAAAAAGAAGGTTTTTTTTTTTTTTTCCTTTTTTGAGAGAGATAGGTAGCACGTTACCCGCACTACAACAAAAATGGTTTATAGCGACACTTTTAAATATAGGTACATGTCAAAAAAGTGCTATTAGCTAAAATTACCGACACTTTTAAAAAGTGTTGCTATATGTGGGGTCGCTAGGCATATAGTGACAATTAAAGAGTGTTGCTATAACCTAAAAGAGTGCTGCTAATTTACCAACACTTATTTAAGTATTTAGCAACCGTCGAAATTCTATCTCATTGGCTGCGGTGGCGGAGGAGGACAACAGGAAAGACTCTTCGTCTAGAATTTCAGTGGATTGAGTAAAGAGAGAAGAAAATATGATAATTGATTTTTCTTTTTTTTTCTTTTCTATTTGTAATCGGGCCAAATAGACTGGGTGTGGTGGGTTGAGTAGAGTAATCTTTTATTTTTGGTTGGATTTGACTTTATATTTAGGCATTAGTAGATGTTTTTTTAAGTTTTACCATAAATGGGACACTTAATCAAAAGTGTCCCAAACATGTGTCCCTATAACCTAATTCTGTTGTAGTGCCGCTTCGTTTATTTTATTTAGAAATAAATTTAGCTGAAAATGTGAATCAACTAGAATTCGAACTTGAATCTCGGATACCAACCACCAAGTCCTTCATCACTTGCTCTAGAGACGGTCGATAAAAGATCATATATATATATATATATATATATATATATACACACACACACACACATCCTTTGAGTAGTTTTAGCCAAATTTCAAAAGATAAATAATCTGTGAAAAAGATTATATAGTGAGAAGCGTAAAATATGTAAAAATGGTGAACCATCCATCACATGATCGACCTCTAGCTTGAACACTTCGTACAATTGGATATATATGTACTCACAAATTAAGAGCTAGAATTTTTTTTCAACCTAATATAAAGCTAAAGTGTGAGTATGTTCAAGTAATTTAATTTAGCACCATTAATTCTTTTCAAGTTAGTCCNTCTAGAGGGCCACATCATCCTGACCGCCCAATTTTTAATACAGGGGTAGAAAACTTAATAGCACCAAGTTATTGGTGCTATTAATAGTATTCCAGCCTAGTTCTACACACACACACGTCCTTTGAGTAGTTTTAGCCAAATTCCAAAAACACACACACGTCCTTTTGAGTAGTTTTAGCCAAATTCCAAAAGATAAATAATCGTGAAAAAGATTATATAGTGAGAAACGTAAAATATGTAAAAATGATGAACCATCCATCACATGATCGACCTCTAGCTTGAACACTTCGTACTATTGGATATATATGTACTCACAAATTAAAGGGGGAAAAACAAAAAGAAAAGAAAAAGGGCCATGGGAATTGAAAAGGAGCTTAAATTTGTAAGAGCTAGAATTTTTTTTCAACCTAATATAAAGCTAAAGTGTGAGTAAGTTCAAGTTAGTCCTTTTTCTTGGCCGTTTATAATTTTCCTCTGATGTACCTCTAACTGTTTAATATTTTTATTTACTCTTACTAACCTTTTGTATCAAATAAAATAGATTTTAGGGTCAATTTCATTCATGCCCCTCTAATCTTCAAAAATATCATATATGCCCCAATAAATTTGATTATACCATAAATACCCCTATATGTACTTACAATCTTTCAAATATACTCTTACTCTTACTTTCCGACTCTTTATAGAATGCTACAGTATTTAGATTATTCTAAATATGGTCGAAATGTTCATTTTGCCCGTATCTTTTAAAATCCTTTACAAAAGTATTTTAGCATGATGACATTTATTTAAAAATATTAAAATACAGAGTAATTAAAATACATCATTTAATTTGTTACTGTGTGGTTTGTAAAATAAAATACAAGTAGTTGGTGCTTTTACAAGCACCATAGTTGGATTATATATATATATATAGAGAGAGTTGAGCTGGAATACTATCGATAGCAAATGGGCTCCGTTGCCATTCATTTGTTTTCGATGATGGAGCCTCCAAATCGACGATCGGCACCGTTGAAAATGATCTATACCACTTGAAGTATTTAGAAAGCAAATTTCATACTTTTCCGATATTGTTTTCTTGCCCATCAAGTGGGCGTAAAAATGAATGGCTGAAAATGAATATCCTCTAAAAAGTGATGATAGAAATTTTGTAATCATGATCAAGAGTATAGATCTTGTTCTAAATAGTTTAAAAAATTTTCTAACCAAAATTCAATTGATTTGGATAGCTTTACACCGTTAAACGAGAAAACCCTTCATATCAACCATTAAAATTACTAATTTTGAAACCCTTTGATCATTAGGTAAATGATGTCGACAAGATTTGAAATTTAATTTTTAAATACTTCAAGTGATATAGATCATGTTCAACGGTGCCGATTGTCGATTTGAAAGCTTCATCATCGAAAACAAATGGATGACAACGGAGCCCGTTTGCTACTGATAGCATTCCAGCTCAACTCTATATATATGAAAAATTAAGATAGAAAACTTAGAGCAATAAGTAGAACTTTTTTGGTTGTATGAAATTAAAACTTATGCAATTTTTTCTTTTGAAATAAAGTGATTTTTTTTTTAATTCGAGATACCAAAGCATATAAATTTGTGTTCGTTCAAATAACTCAGTTTACATCCTACATATATATTTAGGTTATATTTTGAATAAACTGCATGCTTAACCTTATTGTAACGAGTCAGTTGATACTTTAAAGAATTTTTTGTTTTTTTTTAAAAATTATTTTTTATTTTTTTAAGCTTAACTTGTTACAATCATATATTTTTTTAATTGACAAAAATTAATCTCTAAATGATGGTTATTTATAAACTTAAAAGCGTGTTTACAAAATTATAAATAATTTTATAGCCAAATAAATATTTTAAGATATAGTAATAACAATAGGGCCGGGTAAAGTTGGAATTATATTTGCCGTTTATTTAAAATTGACGGTAAGTCAGTGTAAAGGTTACTTTTAAAAGCTCTCTCTCTTTTAGAAGATTATCTATGATATTCTAACTTCAAATATTTATGATATATATTAGACCTATTTAGAAGGATAGTGATAGAAAATTTTTTTTCTAAATTTTAATGCATCTCGAAGCTCCAGCCCAGGTGACTAAGATCTCTGAAGGGTAATTTGCAATTATAAAAGTAAGTTTGGGACATGATAATATAGTTTTCCGAATGGAGTGCGACTACACAGACCAATGAAACCTGCAGATCTGATGGGAAAAGAATAAAAGATTTTAATGCATTTGAGGACGAGAAAAGTGTCGTCGTCATATGTGTGGTAGTGGGTATATATATGGAGAGGCCCCTATGCTAACAAAATTTCGAATTATTTTCGACATGATGCGGGAGAGGGACCAATTAAATAGGCAGGCTCCTACGCGTATGTAGCTTACGGGAAATGGCTCCCTGTAAATGTCACATATATCTTAATTAATTTCTTATGTGACCACTAAATAGTTATGCACATGGGGCAAGATCCGTTTAGGTTACATCACTAGATTCATTCTACATTTCCATTAGCTAGCTAGCTAATCACTTTGTCATCATGTCGCGCGGCTAACAAATTTTTCTAAATGTGGTAATTAAAGTGCTGCTAATTACTAGTACTCCCTAAGATCAATCTAACATAGTTATTGATAAAAAGAGAAATGTTAGTTGTACATTCGAAAGTAGATTGTGTTGGATATATTATTATTATTGGATATTTTGTTATAATATAATCCAAATAATATGTTCACATACAAGCCCAATAAGTGAAAGCGTATTAAGGCCCATATCTCTGGAGCCCAATAGCTTATTTAAAAATTCTAGGGTTTCCTACGCTGGAGGTAACACTGTTGAGCGTTCCAAACTTGACGTCTCTTGGTGTAATACTTTAAGCACCTAAAAATCCTAACCTCCAACAGATTGTTCGTCTGCATTATATATACTTCACCGATCTTATAAAAGTTGAAAGTATTTTTTTTCACATCTTTAATGTTTAAAAAACAAAAGAAAAAGGAATGATATAAGACTAGTGTGATTAATTTGATATTCCGATGGATGCATATATGTGTAAGATTTACGCCTACTTTTGGGTGTAGAGATAACAGTAATCTAATAAAAATATTTATTTTTTAAATAGATAATTATAATTTGAATATATTCTACTTATAATCTCTCAATATAAATAAAAAAACAAAAGCTTTGAACTCATTCCCACGATCTTGCTCCGAATTGTTGTATTTAGCCTGTTTCATTAATGAATCCAATTCCATCGCAACAAAACTGATTCTATTAATTAATAGCACCAGCACAACATCCTTTTTAGGCATATATAGTTATTTTTAAGTAACAAACGACGTAAAAATTATATTAAAATATTATTTTCTGATGGCTTAAGCATATATAATTATTTTAACGCGCAAAGAAAAAAAAGTTGCATGTAAAACATAATTATATATTGTCTTGTCCTTATTTATGAAGGTTTAATTAACCACCTCAATCTTGTCTTTGAGACCACAAGACAAAAGGAAACAAAACACAACACCCCACTAACCAGCAACTTGGATTTCCTCTTCAGCCCTAAAGATCTCCTTACCATATATATTAATTATTGCTCTCCTTAATTAATGCCCTTTAAATAATAATAATAATAATAACAACATTTATAGAGTAAACAATAGGAAACAAAGTAAACAATTAATAGAATACTGCAAGAAGTTTTCAAAATGAGCCTTTACATTATATTGTTTTATGAGAGAGAGAGATAGCAAGCTATCTAAAAACTGGCTTAGCCGTCTATTAAATTCTTAGGCAACTGCACTAAATACAGTTGGTGAGACTTTATATATTGTTGATGTATCATTTAATATATATGACTTGGATAATTGAACTAGCATCACTCTTAAAAGTTCATACATGTTCCTCAGCACATAATGTGCAAATCTGAATTTTTATTTATCTTATCTAACTTGGAGCTATAATTCTAGAAAACATGTTACTATTTCTTTGTGAGGTACCACACTAGCTAGCATTTGCCTAACCAACAAATAACATCACTACTAGTATATATACACTCCCAACCATGAACCATATACCCATCCATCCTACTTCACTCTTTTAATTACACTTCTCTCTCTCTCTCTCTCTCTAGATCTATAACATGTTCATTTCCTCTCTTAGAACAAGCTCTATCTCATCCTTCCTCATAGTAGTGTTTATGGTCACCAGCCTAATCTCCATAATAGGCCATGACAACCCCTGGCCGAGAACACTGTCCCAAGATCTGCAGACTCTGGACCTGTCGGCCCGAATTCGGGTCGATCCCCTGGCGCTCGACGCAGTCTCCACCGACTTTGGCCGGCTCACCCGTGCACCAGCCCCCTCCGCCGTCCTCCACCCTTCGTGCCCCCGCGACATCGCCGCGCTGGTCCGCTTCTCCTACGCGTCGCGCCGGCCCTTCACGATCGCGCCGCGCGGCCAGGGGCACTCCGTCCGAGGCCAGGCCCTCGCGCCACGTGGTGTGGTGGTGGACATGTCATCCATGAGAGGAGGAGGAGGAGGAGGAGGAGGTGGTGGTCATGAGGCGAGGGTTAGTGTTCAAGTGTCGGGGCGTTACGTGGACGTTGGGGGGGAGCAGCTGTGGGTCGACGTGCTGAGTGAGACTTTGAGATTCGGGCTGGCGCCGCGGTCGTGGACGGATTACTTGTATCTGACCGTTGGCGGGACTCTCTCGAACGCAGGGATTAGTGGCCAAGCGTTCATGCATGGCCCGCAGATATCTAACGTCTATGAATTGGACGTTATTGCCGGTACGCACGTTATATATATATATATATATATATAACAGTTACTTATAACGTATTTATATACATACTACACATTGATATTTTTTTTATTCTTGGCTTTATATATATATATATATATATATATATATATATATATATATATATATATATATATATATAACAGTAATAATATGCTATCTATAATATGTTGTGTGATTAAAACACTTATGTGTTGAGCATAATCGATGTTAGGATATAAATCTCAGTCCCATATATAATATGGGTGAATTTATATAATGTTAAAAAAAAAAAAATTGGTAGATTGGTTTTAAAGAGCCACCTGTTTTTTGATTCTCGGATTTTACTCTCAAGTACTTTAAGGTTTGTGCGGAGTGAAATCTACCAGTAGAGAGAAAGGTACGTTCAGAATAACCTGCAGTTTGATATATAGAAAGATTTATTGACGAATATGTACGAGATTTTCATCTAGAACAATGCAGATTTCAAGTTTTCTTAAGACATATAATGAAAAAATTCATAAATGAGAGAGAGAGAGAGAGAGAGATCGCATATATCCCTGGACAATATATATACACAAACACGTACTTGAAAATAAGTGTGACATGTATTTTAAAGTTGATTTTAGTGTGACATATAAAGTATGTATAAGGTCGAATTAGTGGTATTAACATTAGTTAATTTGCATAAGCATATGATAGTATTCCAATTAGATTGAGATGTGCTCTCACCCTATATTACTGTGAAACAGGGACTGGCGAGAGTGTAACGTGTTCGGAGAACAACGAACCGGACCTATTTTTTGCTGTTCTAGGTGGCCTGGGCCAATTTGGAATCATCACAAGGGCTCGGATTGCGTTAGAGAATGCACCTCAAATGGTAGTTTGTAAAATTCGAGTTATATATAGCCAAAAGAGTAGAGAGGATGATCACTATATATGCATGAATCATCTTATCTTATCTTAATCATTATAGATTAATGTTGTAGGTGAGGTGGGTGCGGCTTATATACACCGATGTTGCGATATTTACATCGGATCAAGAGCGTTTGATTTCACTGGATAGAAAAGAGAGGTTTAACTACGTGGAAGGGTCGGTATTACTTGGCCACAATCTAAAGAACAATTGGAGGTCTTCATTTTTCTCAAGGGAGGTTCTTGAGAGGATAACTAGATTATCATCTCAGCATGGTGTGCTATACTGCTTGGAAGGAGCCAAGTATTATGACCATGGCATGGCTTCTCAGGTAGATCAGGTAAGTTAATGTCTTGTACTTATGCTTAATTGATTCCATATCCACAATAACAAAGAGCAGAACAATTAATGAAGTGATTTTTTAATTTCTTTCATTTAAGTGATTACTAATAACCATCCAATATAATGCAAGGAAATACTAATGTCCTAGCCATAAACAACATTACGCTAGCACACGCTTTTGGAGTTGCCCTTTCTACAGTAGGAAACAACAGTTAGACAACTGGCTAACAAATAAAGCTTTGATGCTTTCATTGTGGCAATAAAATATTAGACTATTAAGGCGTGCCAATCAAAGCTTCTAGAATAGCTCCTCTACAACGAAAGACAAAAACCGTGCATTCGACGGATAAGATTCTTGCTGCATGTACTATGTCAGAAAGTTGTAATGATCAACATTGAACCCCAAAAGATAGGAGTTTGATTTGAAACTTTCCATATTTGCTGCAAAAGGCTGTGCACGGAAAATAAAAAATTAATAATGCTTTTCCAAATAGCTGCACTCTACGAGCTTGAGCCCAGTCAAACAGACCCATAAAGTTGAACCTTGTCGTACAATAACCATTATGTTCGATCTAATCATTTGATTAGCAGTTTGATCTTACTTATTTGTATAGGAACTGGAGTCCATTCTACAAGAGTTGAGATTCTTGCCAGGGCTCGCACTTCAGAACGATGTCGCCTACCCGCATTTCCTCAACAGAGTACGCAAAGACGAGTTGAAGCTCCGGCCGATGGGTCTATGGGATGTCCCCCACCCATGGCTCAGCATCTTCATTCCCAGGTCTCGGATTATAGAATTCGATCAAGGAGTTTTTAAGCACATTCTCAAGAACAAGGGGTCCATTGGTCCAGTTCTAATCTACCCCATGAACAAGATCAAGTATGCCTATATATCTACATATATATATATGTGTTATGTAAAACATGTATAGTTTTTAGTGATGTATTTTTTTATGGTTCGAACAAGGTTTTACCGCTTTTAACCATTTTCTATCGAAATGGATTAAGAATTGGCTGGTGCTTTAATTATGCCGACCAAATTAGCTCGTTAACTGGGTTTTGCAAAACTGGTTACTACAAATCATTGGATGCAGGTGGGATGAGAGAACATCTGCGGTGATACCCGACGAGGACATCTTCTACTCCGTAGGGCTGTTGCGGTCCGCGGTGAATGGAACAGAGTACTTGGAGGAGCAGAACAAAGAGATACTGCGTTTCTGTGACCAGCTTGGGATAGGCTATAAGCAGTACTTACCTCATTATACAAGCCATGGAGATTGGATGAAGCACTTTGGTCCCAAATGGGATATGTTTGTTCAAAGGAAAAGGAGGTATGATCCGAAGCTGCTGTTGTCACCGGGCCAGCGAATATTCGATTCCTATTTGTCTCACAAATCCCTGGCGAATTTTAGTAACTCGGATGAGTCGGATCAAGGTGATGACAAATCCACGGCGAATTTTAGAAACTCGGATGAGTGGGATCAAGGTGATGACCACAAGGAGCAAATCAAATCCGCATCCTCAAGATGACTCTGTAATTTTTTGCAGGATTGTATTTCTCAGTTCCCTTCATATTGCATATAAGATACGTGAGTGAATGGAGTTTAGACCTGTACATACATCAACAAGAAGTAACTGAAAAAGTAGAGTAAAATTACCTTTCCCGTGTATTCTTCTCAACATCAAATCATTCCACAGAAAATTTAGAACATCAAATAGCCTTCCACTGATCCCTCAGAGGAAGACACAAAAAAAGAGAGCTGATCATATTAAACCTATATGACAACCAAATTGCTTTTACCCATCCATACGTAATTAAGATCTCAAGCTAAAATAGAAATTCTCACATAATCCCTCTTAAGAACTGGTAATAATATTCAAATAAGTAAGCAAAATTGGTAGTATAAGGGGAATGATAACAGAATGACAAGAAGCATTCACAACGCAGAAAGCACACAATGACAGTCTGCAAGCTATTCTTCACATAAACTATAAAACGGAAACAATAAAAAATAAAAATAAGTTAAAAAAAATCCCACAAATACGCCGAAATAAATAAACAGGGCACCACCAGGACAACCAACCACGACTACTAGACCAATTCCTTCATAAAATGAGAATCAGAATAGAATTCAGTCGATAACTCATTCAAGCGCACCAATTACTCTTGGAAGCGGGATCCGTATACGAGATGTTCTACTGTTGCTGGCATTCAGCAGGCCGCTCCACCTGCTTCCCTTCGCCTCCTTTAGGAGCTACCCCACTCTTCTGCGATCCAGAGAAAAGAAGTAGCATAATCAGTATAGACTAACCATAGCAAGGTGTTCGACTAAATGTTATCTTGTAAGCAAATTTTCTACCGGGATATTACAAACATGAACATGAATTGGATTAACTACAAACTTTGACCTTGAAATTCGGCCCAGAACATAATCATATCTATCTGGAGATTCAATTCTAGCAATTTAATCTCTGCAGTATGTCCTATGTAAAAATAAGTTCTTCTGCTTGTCCAGCGCCTAAAAAAGATGCCATGACAGCATCATCGCTAGAGTTTGCTGGAATAATAGTTTTTGAAATTGCAGCTGATGTGGTATTTCTTCCGGAAGGTACAGTAACAGAAGAATGCGAGAAATTGCTAATGAAACCGGCAAAAAATTCATCACACAAAACAAACTCTAATGACTAGATCATTGAAGTAAAGAAAAAATGACTAGATCATTGAAGTAAAGAAAAAAAAAAAATCAATGGACATGATTGAAATCGCGACCAAATTTCACAGGTTAAATTGTAAATAACCCAATAATTTTTCTCAGGTAAGGACTCTGCCATTCACATACCTTCTTCCTAATTTTGCTTTTCTCCTTCTCATCTTCCCCATCATCCTCATCTTCATCTTCGTCCTCATCCTCTTCCTCTTCATCTTCTTCATCTTCATCGTCCTCATCATCTTCATCATCCTCCTCTATGGCCTCGAATTCTTCCCCTTGGGCGGCCTCTCCTGTGAACCATGAGACAGCATGTGGAATGATCTTGTCTCTTATAGTTGACCTACAGATATGAATACTGGTGAGTTAGTATAATATCCAAAAGCATCTGCAATATGGATAACAACATGGAACCAACAACTTTCACTTAAGTTTCTTCAAAGAATATTCAAGCAAATAAAAACCAACGTTCCAGTTTACTATGAATAATCCTTCAACAAAGCATGAGACAAAATATTATCCGAGAAAAGAATTTACCCAATATCATAGTCCTGCTCCATCTGGTTTTGCAATTGCTCAGCCTGTCCAATAAATGGTTAAAAGAAAATATTTGTAAATAAGCAATTATGTTTCTTTAATATTTTGTTATATAGTAGCATGAAGTTGGCTTACAGTATCCTCATCGATTTCTTCTTCATCATCAGGGACTTGAGGAGGACTGAAGAAGTTAAAAAAGCTCTCACAGTTTTCAGTTTTCGTGATAGGCTTGGTGTTCTTCGATCCCTTCTTCGGCTTCTTTTTTAGAATCTTTTGAGTCAAGCATTTACCAGGAAACCACTCAATTTCGGTGCTGAAAACAAATTGCAGCATCAACATCCGAATTTTCTCAAAAAGATAAAAGAGTAGCACATGGCTGTAATGCAATAGCAGACGGAAAAGACATTTACCCAATAGCTTTCTCCAGAATCGGCTCATCCTCGTCAATCATGTGATATGTTTTTGTCAACACGGTATTCTTGAAATAGGGGTTTTCGTCGAAGAAAAATTCCAGCTTGAAACCCTTTGGACTATCCATCCTACACCATTTGATATCCTTAAGATATTGTAGAGCTCCTTCATCACGCTCCTGGATCTGAATCCAAGGAAAGAGTAATTGTTAAATTATATCTGCTATATCATGTTTCAAGCACTATCAAACTCAACAAAAATGCCCTCTCTTTACCTCCTCAGCGAGAACTTCATTAGTCTTCATTGCAGTAAGCCAGAAATTAGGCACACCTTTAACATCTGCAAGAAAGCGACATAAGAATCAGAAAAAGTGTAACCCACTTCTTTTTTTAAAGAAAAGAAGTATGTTTATCTAACAACCTTCAGTGGTTTTATCCTCCGCAGGGGTTTCATCAGTGCCTCCTTTCACGACTCCTTCAACTTCAACCAGACCATTCACAATTTCATAACGCTGGAAATTTTCATTTTAACAAAAAAAAAGACAATTACAACTATGTTATCATCAATGCTTATGCACAGAATAAGCTGATATTAGATCTGCAGTTAAAGACAACAAGTATAACATCGGAGTTTATAACAGCTGCATAGGCTCCCACATCAAATTCACATAGTGGGCACTGATGGCAAACAGTTCAGCAGCAAGCGTAACCTTTGAAAATGAATATTATGCACAGACAAGTGAAAAAAAAAGATGTTGCACAATGATTCTTTATTAACGTTTTATAAAAGACAACTACTCTAAAGTTGAACGAACCAACCTATTTAAGATTATATTATAATACTACAAAAATCAGTTTATAATCTTAACAAACAATAAATAAATAAAAAAAATGTACCTTGGTGTAGAGTGGCTCGTATAGCTTCTGATACTTAGCTTCAAGTGCAGCTCTTTCCTCAAAAAATTTTGCCTCCAGCTCGTCATGTTGGGTCTGAAAGGGGCAGAACAAATCAACAAATACACGATTATCCAGATATAAGTACACAAATATGATTTAAATAGTTTTACATATATTATCCGCAGAAATTTGACTTAGAAATTATCCACCGAAAAAAAAGAATGAACAAGAAGCATCATTGCATCCTACGCCATCTTACTTTACTCAGACAGACAATGAATTCTTTCGATTAAGATTCACATCGAAAAGGAAATAATAAATCATCATAGAGATAATAAGCATATAACCTGTCTTGCTAAACCAAGGGAGAAGAAAAGAAGAAAAAAAAAATATCTAGTTCATATTGAACTATTCAAGTTTGCCGCAGGCTTGAGGCAAGCAAAAATAGTCATAGTACAGCTCAGCATGTTAAACTTGTTAAGCACATTAACATGCCAAAAATCCCAAGCGGAGCCGTGTCAATTGAATATCTCAGGTTTATAGAGGGGATGATACTCTTTGTTCCAAAAATTAAGCACCAGAAGACGACATTAGCAAATCATGCTAGTATGGTAAGCACTGGCTTCCATACCAGCAAAACAAATTTACATCTTTGAAACTAATTGCTTAAAAGAAACAGGGCCTGAAGTTGGAGTCAGAAGTAAAATGGAGGCATGACAACGACACTTTTGTTCCCTATCCGGACAAACTCAAACCAATCCTCATCCCCAGTAGTTAGTAAGCTTTCGGTTGCAGAATACTATACTCAGATCCCACAATTGCTTGCCACATCGAAAAGGCATAAGACAACCTTATACGTGACTATTACAGATTTGATAAGCAGATCATGTTATCAATTGAACTGACGAACAATTTCAGATCCTCATTACCTCAGGAAACGACTTAAAATCAATTGCATGATTATGCTTAACACTAACTGCTACTACAGCATTCAAACAGAACACCTTACTCCCACAATAGATAAGTCGCCGGTAGAAGTATTCACTAATCATAGTTGTTTCTTTTGCCGTCATATCTAAAACCCTTCCGAAATCCATTACATACACAATTCCACGAAAACATTCAGGAAAAGGAAAAGGCAGGGTGAAAAGGAAAGAGGCGAGACCTGGATCTCCCTTAGGAACTCAACACGCTTCCGGACCTTCGGGGTGAGGTTCTCGAGCACATCCACGTGTTGCCCCGCCAATCCCTGCAACTTATTCTACAACCCACACACGAATCAGATCAGAACAAGCCGCGGAACACGAATCCAAACACGAAATACTCGCATCACGGAAGTAAAAAAAGGCACCTTGAGAGCATTGACGAGACCCTCCCGATCTTCCGCGCTCAGAGCTGCATCAAAACAACTTCAAATCGTGAGCACAAAAGCGGAATTGGGAAGTAACAGGGAGATCGGAGAGGGAGAGAGGGCAGAGAGAGAGACCAGAGGTGGCGGCGGGGAGAGAAGCGGCGAGATCGGAGAGGTTGAGATCGCCCTTGTTGTCGCTCATGGTGGTGGCGCGAGACGAGGGAGAGGAGAGCTCCAAAAACCCTAGAACGGAGAGAGATGGGGGGGATAGGGAAAAGAGGGAGGGGGAAGGGTTGGATGAGGGATATTTATAGGCGGGAGACGTGGAGGGAGAGAGCGTGAGATTCGGAGGTCTACTCGTTGTCGACTCGATCTTTGAAAGCGGCGCGGTTGGATTGCGTCGAGTCGAACTCGGTAACCGGCAATTGATATCGTCACCCTTTTCTTTCTACAAAACGCACGCACTCGGAGAGATAACCAGGAACAACTGGTCTACCACGTCAGCCGGCGCGGCGGATTAGATTTAAATAAAACCAAATATTAAATGCATTAGACATATTATTATGTTCCATTAAAATTTACAATTCTATATAATTCATTCATATTATGTTTACTAAATTATTACAGTTATTAAATCGGATTCGAGTTGATAATTTAGACCAATAGATCAGATTAGATCATATAGATTACATTAATAAATATAAATGTTGCGTTTTTTATATATATAATTGTTGCTTTTTTAACATTTATACATTTTGTCATCAACATTCTACAAATTACCTTACTCACGGTTAATTTCATTTAAGTGCAAAAATCGAATCATCATTGTCGCTTGTTATTAACAAAGTTGACAAGTAAGGTGATAGAAAAGATAATAACTTCTCTTTTTTGCCACTTCTAATTTTTTTAAAAAAAGGAGAGAGAGTAAATTATCATCTCTAGAAATAGATTAGACATTGTGTAACAAATTTCGCTCCCAATCGGACTTGAGAGTCAAGCAAAAGCTCCACCCAATGCAGAAGTTCTAATGACAATAATATAGCAAATCGTTAATTTGTACAAGGATTTTTAAACAGTTGCTAACATCCCACAAGATGTAGAAAAGAAATTCCAACCAAATAGCAACTCTAATTGCTCTCTCAGAACTGATTTTAATATCCTTAGCACAAGAATACTAACTTTGAGGACTTTGGCTATATCACATATCTTGAGGAGAACAACTTGGGTGGAGAAACTTACTAACAACTTGAGTATATCTGTAATAGATCAGAAACAAGTTAATAGAAGTGTAAAATCTTCACTAGCCTGTTGGGTTCAGCTGTCGTATTGCAGCAACAATGCCGTACACACCAACGCAATAATTATCACAACAGCATCAAAACAGAGCCAAGTACATTAATCGCAAGGTCTTCGACTATGATGCTATTATCTGATTGTAGAGAGATCACAGAAAAGGATAGACTAGAGCTATGACTGTTACATACCTGCAATGAGATTGGAAACACAAGAAAAGCTACATTAACTTTTCATTAAAAAATATATATGTTACTAGTTAAATCAAAATATTAGAAGATCAATTGTTGTGCATTACAGCCTGTTTCTGTTGTTTACCTCTTTATGCGACTTGTAATAGATTATTATTGAGCAGACCCTTCTAGCAGCAAAACTTTAACAAAGTTCAGCAAGCTTTTAGCTCATACTGTAATGAACATGATGATTTTCATCTGGCACTCATTAATATTGTCCCACAGGCCACCACCATGAGGACAAGTTGCATTCCCTGCAAAAGAATTAAAAATAAAAAAACAAAAATTAAGGTTGAGCAAGAAGGGCAGAATTTCCCGGTCAAGATATTTGCTCGACGATAGAGAATAGAGATTCTTCTCTGAATATCAAGAAGAGGAAATCACCTGTCCAATTAACCATCCATGGAACATTGAAAATCCTGCATCATCATCCATGTCTTCACCACTGCTCGAAATATTCTCACCTCTTTTAACATCATCAAATGCATCAGCTGGCATCTTTTGCTGCACAAAAATCATGTTGGTTACACAGAGATGTGCATCATAGAAATTTGGAGTAAAACAAATGAAATATTAAAGAAGACAGAAGCTCTATTTCTGAAAGAGAATAAATTTTAAGAATTCTCCTTGTTATGATCAGGATGTCCCACTCAAGCATGTAAAAAGCTATGTCGCTGATACTCATCGCAAGATGCAAAATAAATGGACAAAGAATTCACATAAAAGTCCATAGAATAGATAAGCTAGCATGAGGGAAATAGTACAGGATAAGTTCAAAAAGGTATACTAACTGTTCACTTTGTAAAGATGAATGAAATTTCACATTTATTGAATAAAATATTCAATAGAACTGAAACAAATCTACAAATAAATTTCCAGAATAAACGGTGACATTTCCCACTACAACCGAAAAATAGAGGCAACAATAAATCAAAAAATGGCAAATAAGGAAAGGTACACCACGCTAGGAGAAGGAATCTGAACCTTGTTGTTAGCTTCTGCTATAAATTTGCTCTGGTCCATTCGAGGTGTATATGTGCATAAACTACAGTTCCGAAGAAGAAGATCTCTTAATTGCCCATGCCTGGTAGTAATGCATACATGGCGAGGTATCCAGAGACCAAGCATTTCAAAACAACAACTTGTATTGTTCAACTGGATTAGTTTCGCAATATCATGTGAAACTCCAAAATTCATTGGCTTGATGTAGTGACTTCCAGAGCATGTAGAGTTAAATCCTTGCACATCACCAAAGAAAAACTCATCAATCACTTCCCTTGACGGTTGTGCTTCCTCTTGAGAGCGATACTTTTCGATTGTATCCTCATTTTTATTCACAATCTCAAGATTTGCCTCCTTAGAATGATGAAAGTGTTTACTGTCGATATTTAGATTGCCATTCCCATCCAAGTTTCTGGAACCCAAACCTAAATTCTCCAGTTCTGTGCTACCTTCAGAAGAAGCAGCCACCTCACCTGAAGACTGAGAGCCAGTATTTGCATCGTGACCATCATATCCCTTTGGGAGGGAAATTAAGGAATTTTCCTTCCCTAATGCTTTTTGAATGGAGAATTTCACTGGACCTTCACTACCTGCAATGCTGACTAAGTTTCCCCTACCAACACTTCTAGCAGGTGCACCTAGACTAGGCACTTCTTCAGGCTCTATTACTTTTGACCTGGTTTCAAAATCTCTAGCATCTCCACCTAGACTAAGCACTTCCTCAGGCTCGATTACTTTTGACCTGGTTTCAAAATCTTTAGCATCTCCACCTAGACTAAGTACTTCTTCAGGCTCGATTACTTTTGATCTGGTCTCAATATCTTTAGATTCAGAAGACAGCAATACACCTAATTTGGTTTTCTCCTCATGTGCATGAAAATCCTTGTACACAGACTCGGTGAAATTGTCTTGCATTTCCAAAGAAAGTGATTCTGAAAATGTGGGATTTTGTTGCACATTGATCTCTGACAGCATACCCGAAGAAAATGACTTTGACATTGTCTGTTGAGGCTCCTTTTCTTCGGTATTGCCAATAGCAAAGGCCATCCTTTTTAAGGAACCTTCAGACTTTATCTTGGTAAATTGAGGCCTGGTTTCCTGCATTTCATTCATGTTTGTTAGAATTTCGAACCCCAAGCAACAAATGGTCACAAAAGCCCAAGCTAAGAACATATCCTAAGAAGAGAAGATAAAGACCTGCGGGAGACCGCTTTCAAAGGCACTTATCATTTTCCTCACAGTGCTATTTGAACTTCTGTCTGGAGAACTTTCTCTCGTTGTTTTGCAAGAGAGATCTTTCAACCCAGAAGAGCTTTCAGTAGCACTCCTTGTCATTAAGATTTCCGAATTCTCTATTAGAGGATCTGGACATCTTTTAGCAGAATCATTCCTCTCTTGAACACCATCTAATGGCAAGAATTTCTCAACTGTAGCTGCAGTTGTGGCAGTCGAGGTTTCATTGGCCTTTGGGACCAGGACTTCAGAACACTCTTGGACTTCTTGGGATGATAAAGCATTTGATGAATTTCCATATTCACCTGTAAGCATGGAGTTTCTTATTTCTGCCCCACGACATATAGACGACACAAAGAATAAATTCTAAAGTGTTATAATTTACAACCTAACTGAGAATACAGAATCGCCGCTCCTGTACCTGAAGCGGTGTTATTGCCACCCTTGAGCGTCTCCTCCCATTTCCTTTTTATGGAGTTTCTCTATATTAAGCAGATCAACTATAATCACACAACCTCTCGCAATAAGAGTTTCTAATCATTATTTCAGGAAAATGAAGCAGAAAAGCACCGCATTACCATGTCCTGTATCCTCTTGCGTTCTTCTTCGCTAAGTAAGAACTGCAGCCTCAAGAGGACATTCCCTCCACCTTCGAGAGGAAGCGTAACATCCCAGTTTCCTTTTTCAACAACCAGCATCGTGTTCAGTTCTGTTACAAAATCAAAGCCTCCACATTTATTTGATGTAGGATTTAAATGAAAGCAAACAATCGAATTCAACACAGTAAATACCTTTCTCGGATATTATATTCGCCTCTCCGTTGCATAGCATCACTACCAGCTTCTCTCTGAGCGACGAAACTGGGCTGGATACCGATAATCAGTAAGAAGATGAAAAGCGAGGACCTTTGGTAGTGTGTAGCCACTACACTTTACTTTTTTAAACTTGGGGCAATTATTGATGTGAAATCCGTTTTCATTTGCTATTTTAACCAACTATTTATGAGAAAATATACTGAAAAATACGGCTCACAATGAGAAATCCGCCATTCCTGCGCTTCCATACTCTTTCCTCCCCATAGCAACTGTAACACGAATCACAAGTACATCCAATCAACAACCTCAAAGAATCCAAAAGGGGGGAACAAAGAGTTACTTACCCTTCAAATAGAGAGAAGCCGCACTCGAAGTGGGCGGAGGGAGATCGCTGCACTCGAGAACTGTGAGGTATCAAGTGTTAGGGTTTACACGGAGAGCTACGAAGAAGCAATTGACGAGGAAGAAGAGGAGGAGGGAGGGGGTAGAATCGCACCTGCGACATGGATGCGCCCCGGCATTTGAGCTCGATTCAGATGTTACCGATCAGAGGAGGACGCAGCCGCTTCTTTTCCTCCTCCTCCTCCTCCTCCTTCGTCTTCGTCTTCGTTTTCGTTTGTGACAGGATAGGATCGGATCGAGGAGTGGTACTTTGTGGCATTTCGGTTTAAGGAATTTTGTCTCGAAGCTGATAGAGAGAGACGGAGGAGGAGGAGGAGGAGGGAGCGCCACGGTAACGGCTAGTGGATGGATAATGGACGCTGAGATTTGTGGCTGTGGTTATTGGTTAAGCAGTTAAGAGGAATTATCGCTGCACCCGGTGCACGTGCATTTCGTACACCTCAGCTTTATCGTACGTCCATTCCATCAGATGGCTGAATCTTCGCCGTGAAACGGTGCGCAGCGTACCCATGCACCGCAAATATTATCTGAAGCCAGTGGACCACGTCACCGAAGTTAATATTTGGTGAGGTGTGGGTCGGACTGTGGTCATGGTCGAATGCACTCCGTTTCGAACCCCAACCCGACAGGAGTCGTGACCAGGCCCTGGCCTTTCAAAACCAACTGTAACAGAATTTGGCTACTCTCGATAGTTTATTTCGTTTTATTTTATTTTTAAGTATGCTCTAGCTATTCGACAAGCAGGCAATATTGGACATAATACGTCCTTAAATCTTAGTGATCTATGCTATATTAGTCATCTCGCTAAATCCAATCAAAAACATCACATTTGCTGCATTCATAATTCAAGAACAACCAATGACAATTTAACTGCAACAACGGCTCAGGAGGTACAAGATACGCCGAGTCCGGGAAGCGGCTTGGTCTGCTTCATAAGCTGTTCAATGTCCATTGCTAGGCATATTGCATGATACATCAGTTCCAAATAGTGCTCAATACAAAGAGAAATCATACCCACAATTATCTGCATCGAAAGCAAAACCGCTCCACATTTAACGAACCGAAACTTGCCAATTGAATCCAACTAGGCATCAGCTTCCAAGTATTTATACATGTCGCACAATAAATAAAGAAGAAAATCCCATCCATCACTAGGAATGAGCACAAAAAATCTTTCATAACCATTTAAAACCTCACAAGCTTGGAAGTGATTTTGCACGGATGAACTCTTTGAGAAGAGCTTTCTCTTCATCAATTTTCTTCCTCTCCGATTTGTCGCGAGGCTTGACTTTCCTCTTTTCTTCCAGAATCCACTTGAAGAGCTCGCGCTGCTCTTCTTCGGACACCGGAGGAAGAACCGTAACTGGCTGAGGAGCAGGTACGCCAGATGTCTTCTCAGTAGCGGTAGCAGCTGTGGTCGATGCAGGGACGGCCACAGCGGCCTCATCTTCTTTTTTGTCCGTGTCCTTCTGGTAGGTACGTGCAAATATGTAGACTGCGTGATACAGTTAATTTAACAGAATAACAGTCAGACTCAGAAAAAAAATAATTTTCCAATTGAACTGATGTACAGAATTAAACGAGTCAAAAGTTAAGGGAGGCGTCAATCAAAAGAAAAATAGTTGAGTTGATGCATGAGGCCAGACCACTGGACTCTGGCCTTTATAGTGAATCGAGCAGGGCACTGCAATCTTTAATCACCAATGAAACAATATTTTCAGTGCACATTATTGGCATTTTGCCAAATATTAATGACCGGCAGGTTTAGTTACTCCATGATCTAAATATCACATACTGTTCGCAGATAAACCAGCACAACTAAAATCCAAGACTGTTCAAACTAAAACAAGGAAACTATGATCTTGATACATCTTTTGATGCAAAACCATTTGATATTAATGAACTTACAACATTGAAAAGACATAAAGAACAACCAGTAAGCATGTTAACACATTTCCCTGGTTAGATGATTCCTGTTGATGAGCATTTAATCTTTAGATTACAGGAAAGAGAGAAAGCAACTTCTTGAATTACCAAAATATATTAGCCTGTGCCTATCAAAAGCATCAAATGGTTAATAGAATAGATATCAATTTGTAGACTGAGGAGGTAAAAGGGCCATGACATGCAAAGATCAATACATCTAACCAAATTCTTAATCTTAAATAGTCAACAAATAGATATGCAGCATAGAAAACTACTACTATCTAATAGCGTGAAGCAAGAGAGTTGAGATCCACGATGTATGAGGTGTAAAATACAAAACATATAAATAATTTTTATATAGTATCCAGAGAAAATGAATGATAAGTTGAATTTAAAGGTAAGAAGGTTGACTATATAAACAAGTTGAACTGACCAATTATTTGAGATAAAACGACTGAAGATTAATGACGAAAAATAGATTCTAACATAATGCCTTCCTCTTCGCTAGTTCATTAAAATTTTTTGAACAATAGAGAAAATATGAGGATGTACCAAACACAATTCAAATCTCATTCATAACAACATAAAACTTGGAAATTTTTTAGCCACACTACACAACTATGCTACAGATTTTACCTCAAAAATCAGTTTTAATTTGGCTTCCTTCTCATTTTTTTGAGATTGTCATTAAACATGTCTTACCTTAGAGCAATTCAAAGATAGTTGCACGCATTCATCTGAACAAGATTAGATTCACCTATACACTCTCAAGAGTATCAAGATCAATTCCGAAAACCTTTGTTTAACTTGACGAGAGTCTCCCAAAACAATCCAAACAAGGCATCTCAATGATACTATTATCAGACAACTAGCACTAACCATGTCAGTCGTAATCCTGGGATCCATACAAAATATTAAACATCACTCGAAGGGGCACATCACGTTACCTGAAAATCACAGCACTCTGGAAGCGAGTATTTATCAACTAAAAGAAAGGTGAAGAAAATCAAAGGACAAGTTCAATGCACGGCTATATCTCAAACATCTTGTGCCTCGAAATCAATTAGATTAAAGACATCAATCAATATCAGACTGCGCGGACATGTGAGTGGTGTATATGCTGCTAACAAATTACAATGAATCTTATACTAAAGAATTTCAACCCTAAATAATACTATTATAGCAATTCCATCATCCCACTCCTACTGAAAATTACCATGGCGACCAATTTCACATCAATTTGCAGCTAAAGCGCCCGATCTGCCACGGATATGTTTAACACGATATCATTTAGAATGATCAACGCTCTCGAAGTCAAAATTTCAGATGCACGATACAACAGTAAAAGAGTGATAAAACCAAAGATTTGAACTAAATCTAGGGTTTCTGCTCCCGATTTCCACACGGATCATCGATCAAACACACAAATCGAAACCCCTAAAAGAGACGATACCAGTCAAAACCTAGTCTCCGGAGGAGTAAGGGGGGATCGGACAACTAACCTCCCACGGCGAGATTCGCGGTGAGGAGAAGCGGGAGAACGCGGCGAAGGAAGCCCTTCTTCGCCGCAGAGGGGGGCGGAGGAGGAGGAGGAGGAGGGGGAGCGGCGGAGGAGGGGGCGCCTTGAGGAGACGAAGAAGAAGCCATAGCCCTAGAGAGGGGAAGAAAGAAAGAGATCCCCTGCGATACACTACTTCGGCGACTGCGATGCGGCGAAGGGCTTCGCTCGGGAGCCGGAGGAGCGGGTTAAACACTTCGTTTGATATTATTCAGGGCCTTTGACTCTCATCGTTGTTTTTTTTTTTTTTTTTTTTTTTTTTTTTTTTTTTTATTTTTAGGAGATAAGTACCAAGCTATTCATTCGTTTATTTTATTTAAAAATTAAAAATAAATTTAGTCAAAAATATGAATTAACTTGATTCGAATCTAAAATCTCGAATATCAACTATCAAGTCTTTTACCACTTGCTCTAGAGAAGGTTGATAACTTTCGTTGTTGTCGGACGGTAGATATTGAATTGTGGTTGGTTTGGAGGATTGACGAGCACTGGTGCGTTCGGACGATAGTCGTGTAGTCGTGCACCGAGAGTCATCAGGTACCCAGCACCTGATTTCTTCGACCCGTTTACGATTGCGAGTTAGAGCACACGATAAGACTCTCTCACTTACGAATTAGGAACTTAATTGCCCCATCGGATTGCAACCCGCAATTACAGAACGAGCAATACAAGGTTTACAATCCACAATAGACTATAATCCATCGGCACCTTCGTTCAAATATTCTTATTGCTTTTTTTGTTTCAACTAAAAGTCAAAGAAGAGTTAGGCTTAGTTTGGTATTGAGTCGGATCTAACGTTATTATATAGAATGGAGTTGAGAAAAAGCATATACGGATATGCTTCTGCGTTCTCCAATGAGACTGCAGAAAATATAGTGTAACCGACTAACCGCAATATGCGGAACGCAATATTTTTCTATCATTGTTTCTCACCGCACGTAATGCAATCTCCCCACAATCCCAAACGAAGCCTTAGTTTAACCTAAGCACCCTTAAATAAGAGATTGTAGGGGTTACAAGTCATTTTTTATTGTAGGTTGGGCATTTCCCTGCCTGAAACGACTTTCATAATCTGGGAAGGCCCAATGCTTTTCAGCATTTTGTGGTGTGTGGGTTGGGCCAAGCAGACTCTTAAGATGTGGTACACCAGCTGTCAGGTTTTGCCTTGGATCTATTAAATACAAGGGGAAGTCCAATGCTTATGGGGACAAAAATTGTACAGGAATCGTTTCCAAACTAGTCACGATGCCAATGGACGCCGCATGGCCCCAGCGCACCCATCACACAGGCGGAAGCAAAAAAAAAAAGAACAAAAAAAAGAAAAAACTGTGCGCCTGAATTTTTAGAGAGAGAGAGAAAGGGAGGGCAGTGATGGGCGCGCCATGGCCACACGGCGCCCATTGGCATCGTCTTCAAACTAGTAGTTTGGGGATGATGCCCATATAATTTTTGTCATGCTTATGGGCTTCTCGCAACAAAAACGCCTGAGATAAATCAATAAAATTGGAAGTGTTTCGCTCGTTTGTACAAGCTGCTGACAGAAGAATCACCACCAAAAGGCCCTATATCTCTTTTTTTACATCAGCTAAACACAACACAGCACGACAGTGGAGTCTTGGCCTGGAACTCTCACGTTTTTTGCAAATAAAGCCAATTAACAACAAACCATATACGGACGGACGGTAGATGAAGAGTCACAAAAATACAGCATCTACTTGCGAAACTATGTACGCTCTCAAAGGCTTTGATGATGATACCAGCATGCTGATACTGATTTCACGAGTCGAGCGGTGCAATTAATCATATTAATGTCCCTCCCAGTTTGTCGAGGAACCACGTGGTCAGAATATGAGGAGTGTGGTTCTCTCCTTGATTTGAATGCCATTTAAGCAGCAGTGTTCTGAATTCTGATCCGGGGCTGATGGTGGATGGCCTTCCATGCCATATTTGTTCCATCTAGGTCATTGCTTTTCAGTGTTACCACAATTCTTTACCTTCTTAATCTTCAACCTCAGTGTTGAAAACAAAGCTAGGAAATACCATCGTGACGTCCCTGAGGTTAAATTGAAACTATTAGGATCAGAATTCTAGTGCTTAGCAAAGATGCTTTATCCGGTAGAAATTAGCTTATAAGAAAAAAAAATTTATGATTAAAAGAAGCATAACCCATGTTCCTACATCAGATATGGTAGTGTCATGTTCTTTAAAAGATTAGGGCTCCGCAACGCGAAGTTCTTCCACTCCTCTTTGTTGATTTTACCATCCCCATCAGTATCTGCATCAGCAAATGCCTACAAAGAATGAAGAAAGGGAATTATCAAAAATTAAAGAAATCGATTTGAAAGAAGACAGGAGAAAGAGAAAAACTCTCCAGGCAGGTAAAAAGAACATGCCTTATCTAGTATGGCTTCGAGAAGGTCATCCGTCAATTTCGTGTCTGACTCCATCAGAATAGCAATGACCATTTTCTTAACCTAAATCATTGAAATAATGAGAAGCTCTGGTTTAGTTTCTAGAAAAGAGACGACTTGTTTAAGGCGATTACTGCAGCAAATGATTATGAACTAACCTCTTCACGTTCAATGTACCCAGTTTGCCTTAGATCATACAACCTAAATGCAACTGAGAAATCCAAGAGTAAACAGAGAATTGTACATCAAATATAGATATCAGGTAAGTTAATAAAGATAATTAAGTTAGTTTCATGCAGCAACAAGTACTTACAATCGATTTTATCCTCTACAGGAGCACATGGATGGAAGACACTAAGTGCATGAACAAACTCTTCAAACTCAATAACACCGTTTTTCTTCTCATCAAAAAGACCAAAGACCTGGAAAGAAATATGGTAGCAGACTTAGTTGCCATTTAGGCATCAAGGAACAGAAAGACTACTGATTTCTTACTGCATCCTAAAGCATTATGAAGCATATAGATCTTGTCAGACTAATACATGGATCAGTTTCTCAAGAGAGTATTTTCAAGAATTTCCTATTTTCCTAACAAAGCATATAGAGTTAAAGGAGTTTTTTCTAGTCCACAAATGACATGGAAAATCGGCACATACCTAATTAAATTGTAAGAAAACTGTAATCACACCTAGCATTACTTCTCAAAGAATATTATTTTAGACCAAAAAAACATAGTTTGAGCTTACTCTATCAAGAAAAAGGTTCTCGCACGTTGGAGTCTTGAACAATGCCAGTTGAAGTTCTTCCTACAAAAGCAACTAATTTCAGTTATCAAAAAACTTGCAACAAAATATCCTAGCAGTTAACTATGCTAGCTGTGATCCCCTTCTAGGAGTGTCTCAGGGAGGGTTGGCCCCTGCCTAACTGAATAGCTCTAGCCTGTATAACTAAGTTCAATCCCCAACTTTTCCGATCTCGAATCGACACGGCCTGAAACACTGAAACAGAAAAAATCAGTGTTGCCCCTGTCCTGGCGGCCTCACCCACCCCATTAACAACACTATTCACACCGAACCATCCAGTTATGCGTTCTATTTGTAGCAAACACTACTCATAATTCGTCAATTATTTTAGGAGTGCACACTTGTCTTTAACAGGATGCTTTGCACCAACATAATTGAGGGGGTGTTTGGCCTAGCTTTTAAAAAGCGCTTTTGGATTGAAAAGTGATTTTCGGCTCAATAAAACGTTTGGCAACCTCACTTTTAAAATCTGATTATGTTTTTTAGAATCAGAAAACTGATTTTGAAGGCCCAGAATCAGAAACAGAAAAAAACTGCTTTTTGAAATCTGATTTTGATTTTGGACTCAAACTTCAAATTTTTATTTTAATTTTCAATTCAATATTTAAATTTAAATTTAATTTTAAATTTTAATTTTCAGATTGATTTTAAATTTTTAAATTTTAATTTTTAATTTTGAAAAATAGATTTCAAACTTTAAATTTTAAATTTTAATTTTTAAATTTCAAATCTCAAATTTTAGATTNATTTTGTACAATTTTAAAATTTTAAAATTTTAATTTTAATTCAGATTTAAATTTAGATTTTAAATTATTTTAAAATAAAATTTAATAAAAATATTAATTTATGCAAACATCAAAAAAATTTTGCCAAACAGCTTTTTAAAATCACTTAAGAAAAATCATTTTTATCTAAACTTAGTCAAACGCTCTACAGCTTTTAACCAAAATCACTTCTCCCAACCAAAATCACATTTTCAGAAATCACTTTTTTCGAAATTACTTTTTCAGAAACTAGGCCGAACGGGCCCTGAGTCGGAGCAACGAACCGGAACTAATTGTTGTAATTGCAGCACAAAAAAATTCTAGTACTCGTTAAAGTTTTGTTATAAGCTGGAGGAATCTTAGTTACTTGTGCGCCCCTCCTGACCCAGATAACTTCTTCAGTTAAATGTGAAAAGTCCCTTTTAGCTCCAAAATGAACTTCAATTGCTTGGTCCTTGGTCCGAGTGAAAATATAAATGTTAAAGTAGTGTATTCTGAGGTAAAAATACAAAAATATAATGATTTTGTTATTGCTAAAATGATACTTGTGAGAAAAATATCTAATTTCATAGCAAGCCTCTATTTGCTTCCACAACTTCAACTTAATTACGGATCATATTTCACTGATAGTCTATGATGTTTGGAACTCAGTTCAATCAACTATAAAATATCGCACCTCGCTATCCCCTCCCTCTGCATCGAAATTAAATCATCTCACGAAAGATCTTGCATATGGTTGCTTATTCAACATCAAACAATTTAGATAGATGACTGACCTATCAAACTCGACAAGTTAAAGGTTCCCAAATAGATCATGCTACTGAAACATTTCCAAATAATCTCAACTTCCCATATTCCTCCTAAATCCTCAATAATCAACAAAACATAAAATGCTATACTCAATCGATCCCCGAACTTCGCTCATAAGCACCAAATATATCAATAGAGCCAAATCTCGCAGAGCATAAAAGTCTTTTTTCAAAAAAGAAAAACAAAAAAACAAAAAAGTTAGGAAGAAATCGGTACCGTACCTTGTGGATGAGTCCGTCATCAAAGATGGAGCAGCTCAATTTCTTATAGAGCTCGTACAGAGCCTCCACCTCGTTCACCGTGACTTCACCCAAAGCGAAGAACAAGAATATGTATAAGAACAAGTAGAGACTAGAGAGCACAGCAAAAGGGAGATCGAGGGGTTGGGGTTTCGATTACAGCATCGGGACTCGTCGGCGAGGTCCTGGAAGTTCTTCCTCTGGGGGCGAGGGCGGGGACGATGGATCGGGCGGAGATCGAAGCACTCGGCCACCCCGCAGAGGATCACCTCGGCGATTGCGATGAGCGGGACGAGCACCGCGCACAGCCACTCCCCCACCGTGAGCGACCCCGATCTCTGAAGCCAAAACGCCAGATCGAAGACGAAAACAACAGCGATCGAATCGGATCAGCGGCGACGATGCAAACCCTGCCGAATCGAATCGAAACAAGAGAGGGAGAGAGATCCAACTCACGATGTCATCGGAGTAGGGACGAGAATCCATTGGCGCCGCCGCCGCCGCCGCCGCCGCCGCCTCCTCCGCCGCAACACGCTTCCGCTTCTCCTCCTCCTCCTCCTCCTCCCCCTCTACAAATTTATTATTATTATTATTACGATTATATTATTTTCTAATCTCGTCTTTATCTCTTTTTTAATATTTTTTTTTCTTATGTTAAGAATCGAATGCGTCCTCCCACTGGTAGGGCTGGCAAACGAGCGAGCCGGCTCGCGTTCGACTCGTGTTCGGCTCGATATTCGGCTCGCTCGAGCTCGACTCGAAATTAAATGAGCCGAGCTTGAACAAAACAAAAGGCTCGAAATTCATTTCAAGCTGAGCTTGAGTATTACTCGGCTCGTTCGAATTAGGCTCGAAAACCTCTATATATATATATATATATATATATATATATATATATATATATATATATATATATATATATATATATGTCGGGGTTACTATACTCTTATGAGTATAGACCCCCTTGTACTCATAAATTTTTAACCGTTGATTGATAGGATGTGTGGTTAGTATGATGGTGGTCCCCACTTAGAATGATAGTGGTCTCCTAAGATTGAGTGGGTAGTTGGTTAAATAGTATGATCTAATGGATAACATGATTAATGGAATAAATCTAAGGGTCGAAAACTTATGAGTATAAAGGAGCCAATACTCATAAAAGTATAGCAACCGGACTATATATATATATATTATTTATAAATATAATGTATTTTAATTATATGTAGGCTTTAATTTAATTTGGGTCATTATTGTTGGCCCATAAAATAAACCCAACAAGTACAATCGTACAATTGAGCCCAACTCTAAATTTACATAACACACTCTCTCTTTTAGACTTTCACTGTTGCATATAACCCTAAAACATGATAACATTCAAATTTTCAAATCCCTACTTTTTTTCCTCTCTCTCTTTCTCTCTCTCTCCCTCTCTCTCTCTCAAACCCTCATCTAGTCAGGAAGTCACCCTAGCTCACATTTGTTATAATTATTTTGTATTTTGAACTATTGGACATGTTGCATGAAATTATAGGTAATGTTCTATAAAAATTAAACTATTGATTATATAATGTCGAGAATTTCAATCGGCTCGTTTAGAGCTCGAGCTCGGCTCGACTCGAAATTAGGCTCGCTCGAGCTCGGCTCGAATTAATTTCAAGCCGAGCTTGAGCCTAGATTTAGGCTCGAAATTAATTTCAAACCGAATTTGAGCTGACATAAGCTCGCTCGAGCTCGGCTCGTTTCCATCCCTACCCACTGGGCATTCTGTTTGGGCTTCATTTATGGGCAAAAAGTAAAACGTATCGATGGACCCCGCACTTTCTCGATTTTGACACCAAGGATCTGAACTTTTTCATTACGAAATAATATTATTTTATTTTAGAATAGATTTTGATTTTTTAAAAAATTAATTTATAAGCAAGAACCCAAAAGAACTTAGTTTTTGTGTAAGAACAATAATTCCTTTTTAGTAATCAGTAATTAAAATAGTGAAGTAATTACAAAGTGCCATAATAAAATTATTTTTATAAAAAATAGTATGACCATAATAATTATGTTAAAATATAATAATTAAGATAAAATGAAATTAAAGTGAAACGTTTTCCGCTAAATACATGTGGAGTGGAGGAGGAATTATCCCGAATCCCAAAACTGGATAGTACAGGGACTAACTACACATTTTACAGACAGTTATAGAGACCGATACGGAAAAGCCTCGTCTAACCACTCATTGGCCAATAAGTGGTGGGTCCGATCTTGCCGCGACACCGCTACTCATCGAAATCGTCGGATGCGGAAGCAACGGAGGGGAGATGAGTCGATAAAATGCGATAAGAAAGTACGATAAAAAAATATTATATTTATTTTCGTACGTAATATTACGTGTCGTATATCGCGATGAGTCAATTATGATATATTTTTTATAATTTCATCAAAAAACACAAAAACATATTTTTATATTTTTTTTATCCTAATTCTATTTTATCTAATAGCGTCAGATAAGACTCAATACAAAATTAAACCGAGAGCGGATTCGAAAGTAGCTTGAGATACGGAATTACAAGTTTAAAAACTTGAACAACGGTTGGTACGTCTAGCTTAGCTCACTGAGAAATTTTACTGTATTACATATTTTTAAAATAATATATAATAATTTTTTTTATTAATTATGGTTGAGACGGATAAATTCAAAAATTATAATTTTATTAATTAAAAACATCACATCACATCAGTAATATAATTAAAATCATGCTATCATCACCAAGATGATGTCAGATAAGATCAATCACGCTGATCGATCGTGAGCATGATCATGACTCCCCAGTGTTAACTTTCGTGTATTTTATTACTGGGGCAATTTTTTTATTAATAAACTCACATGACAAATTTTTTATTTAGTGTATAACATTATGCCAAAAGTAATTATTTTATATTTTGAAAGACCTAAAAGAGTTTTAAAACGTTATTCATATTTACTTTTCTAATANTTTTAAAATTTTAATTTTAATTGAAATTTAAATTTAGATTTTAAATTATTTTAAAATAAAATTTAATAAAAATATTAATTTATGCAAACATCAAAAAATTTTGCCAAACAGCTTTTTAAAATCACTTAAGAAAAATCGCTTTTGTCTAAACTCAGTCAAACGCTCTACAGCTTTTAACCAAAATCACTTCTCCCAACCAAAATCACTTTTTCAGAAATTACTTTTTCCGAAATCACTTTTTCAGAAACTAGGCCGAACGGGCCCTGAGTCAGAGCAACGAACCGGAACTAATTGTTGTAATTGCAGCACAAAAAAATTCTAGTACTCGTTAAAGTTTTGTAATAAGCTGGAGGAATCTTAGTTACTTGTGCGCCCCTCCTGACCCAGTTAACTTCTTCAGTTAAATGTGAAAAGTCCCTTTTAGCTCCAAAATGAACTTCAATTGCTTGGTCCTTGGTCCGAGCGAAAATATAAATGTTAAAGTAGTGTATTCTGAGGTAAAAATCCAAAAATATAATGATTTTGTTATTGCTAAAATGATACTTGTGAGAAAAATATGATTATCTAATTTCATAGCAAGCCTCTATTTGCTTCCACAACTTCAACTTAATTACGGATCATATTTCACTGATAGTCTATGATGTTTGGAACTCAGTTCAATCAACTATAAAATATCGCACCTCGCTATCCCCTCCCTCTGCATCGAAATTAAATCATCTCACGAAAGATCTTGCATATGGTTGCTTATTCAATATCAAACAATTTAGATAGATGACTGGCCTATCAAACTCGACAAGTTAAAGGTTCCCAAATAGATCATGCTACTGAAACATTTCCAAATAATCTCAACTTTCCATATTCCTCCTAAATCCTCAATAATCAACAAAACATAAAATGCTATACTCAATCGATCCCCGAACTTCGCTCATAAGCACCAAATATATCAATAGAGCCAAATCTCGCAGAGCATAAAAGTCTTTTTTCAAAAAAAAAAAAAACAAAAAAACAAAAAAGTTAGGAAGAAATCGGTACCGTACCTTGTGGATGAGTCCGTCATCAAAGATGGAGCAGCTCAATTTCTTATAGAGCTCGTACAGAGCCTCCACCTCGTTCACCGTGACTTCACCCAAAGCGAAGAACAAGAATATGTATAAGAACAAGTAGAGAGCACAGCAAAAGGGAGATCGAGGGGTTAGGGTTTCGATTACAGCATCGGGACTCATCGGCGAGGTCCTGGAAGTTCTTCATGTGGGGGCGAGGGCGAGGGCGGGGACGATGGATCGAGCGGAGATCGAAGCACTCGGCCACCCCGCAGAGGATCACCTCGGCGATTGCGATGAGCGGGACGAGCACCGCGCACAGCCACTCCCCCACCGTGAGCGACCCCGATCTCTGAAGCCAAAACGCCAGATCGAAGACGAAAACAACAGCGATCGAATCGGATCAGCGGCGACGATGCAAACCCAGCCGAATTGATTCGAAACAAGAGAGGGAGAGAAATCCAACTCACGATGTCATCGGAGTAGGGACGAGAATCCATTGGCGCCGCCGCAACACGCTTCCGCTTCTCCTCCTCCTCCTCCTCCTCCTCCTCCTCCTCCCCCTCTACAAATTTATTATTATTATTATTACGATTATATTATTTTCTAATCTCGTCTTTATCTCTTTTTTAATAATTTTTTTCTTATGTTAAGAATCGAATGCGTCCTCCCACCGGGCAATCTGTTTGAGCTTAATTTATGGGCAAAAAGTAAAGCGTATCGATGGACCCCGCACTTTCTCGATTTTGACACCAAGGATCTGTACTTTTTAATTACGAAATAATATTATTTTATTTTAGAATAGATTTTGATTTTTTAAAAAAATTAATTTATAAGCAAGAACCCAAAAGAACTTAGTTTTTGTGTAAGAACAATAATTCTTTTTTAGTAATCAGTAATTAAAATAGTGTAGTAATTAAAAAGTGCCTTAATAAAATTATTTTTATAAAAAATAGTATGACCATAATAATTTTGTTAAAATATAATAATTAAGATAAAATGAAATTAAAGTGAAACATTTTCTCGGAGTGGAGGAGGAATTATCCCGAATCCCAAAACTGGATAGTACAGGGACTAACTACACATTTTGCAGACAGTTAGAGACCGATACGGAAAAGCCTCATCTAACCACTCATTGGCCAATAAGTGGTGGGTCCGATCTTGCCGCGACACCGCAACTCATCGAAAGCGTCGGATGCGGAAGCAACGGAGGGGAGATGAGTCGATAAAATACGATAAGAAAATACTTTTCCTACGTAATATTACGTGTCGTGTATCGCGATGAGTCAATTATGATATATTTTTTACGATTTCATCGAAAAATACAAAAATATATTTCTATATTTTTTTTATCCTAATTCTATTTTATCTAATAGCGTCAGATAAGACTCAATACAAAATTAAACCGAGAGCGGTTTCGAAAGTAGCTTGAAATACGGAATTACGAGTTTAAAAACTTGAACAACGGTTGGTACGTCTAGCTTAGCTCACTGAAAAATTTTACTGTATTACATATTTTTAAAAAAATATATAATAATTTTTTTTATTAATTATGGGTGAGACGGATAAATTCAAAAATTATAATTTTATTAATTAAAACATCACATCACATCAGTAATATAATTAAAATCATGCTATCATCACCAAGATGATGTCAGATAAGATCAATCACGATCGATCGTGAGCATGATCATGATTCCCCAGTGTTAACTTTCGTGTATGTTATTACTGGGGCAATTTTTTTATTAATAAACTCACATGACCAATTTTTTATTAGTGTATAACATTATGCCAAAAGTAATTATTTTATATTTTGAAAGTCCTAAAAGAGTTTTAAAACGTTATTCATATTTACTTTTCTAATATAATAAGTTACCATGATAATATCTAGCGGCAAGAGAAAAAGTTAGATGTTAACAGTGATGGAATATGGATGCGTATATATTTTAGTAGGGTTCATTGACTCCTCTGGGATGATGCAAAATACTTTATTTTGTAGGCCCCACTTGAGAAGAATTTTTTAGTTAGGCGTTTTTTTTTTAATTTTTTTTATTTTTGTATAATTTAGGGCGGAGCCATTGAGGAGCCAACAGTGGCCATGGCCTCTCCTAAATTTTTTAAAATTACATAAAAATTCTTTATAATAAAAATTAAAATATTATAAATTTTAATTTTAGGATGTCAAATTAATATTTTTAATAAAATTTGTGCCTTAATTTTTTTTTTTCAAATTTTTTAGTTCTTTTCCTTCAACTCTTACGGTCTTGTTCCTTTTTGAGCATATTGTCGTTATTATTGCTAGTAATAACTGATCGGCGAATCCGACAAACTTTTTTTCTTACTATTCGAGATTGAATTTTTTTCCTATCAAATCTAAATCTTGGCCTCCCCGAATCTTAATTTCTGGCTTCATCCCTGACTATAATTGATCTCTGTTTGGAGTACAAGTTGACTCACAATGGTGGAAGAACGTGGTAGATTTGAAGAAAGTGTTCAAAAGCGGATTGAGCTACGGGCTAAGAGATGGATTACTTATTGATTTTTGGGCCGACAGATGGTGCGGTAACGCGTTTCTAAAGTCGTACTTCCCAGACATCTATTCCCATGCTGATCTCAAAGAGGTGCGGGTCAGTAATTGTTTCTCTGCCTCGGGATGGAGATAGAGAAAAATTCTGAAAGGAGTGAAGCGAAACACACTATATAGTAAATAGCGTGTTTTAGAGTTAAAGAACTCCCTATTTAACTTAACGGGTTGTGAATCAACCTGATGTCATCCATTGGAGATGGAATTCTGGAGATATATTTTCAGTCAAGTCAATGCATTCGTTCATCAAGATTGGGGGAGTTAAAGATGCTGCGACGCTCACCATCTGGAGACTGAATATTTTGACAAAAGTGAAAATATTTTTATGGTTAGTTTTAAAAAAGAGATTGTTTATTGTGAACAACCAACTTAAAAGGGGATGGGCAAATAACAATGGTTGTGTCATGTGTGGCGGTGATCTGAAGACAGTAGACCACTTGTTGGTGGGTTGTGCAGTCAACAAATCCCTTTTTATTTCCATTTTAACGAGCCCTACGTCTACCCCTCTTGTGAGGACGCGAAGTTCGCCTGGGAAGAGCTGGTGAGGAGGGGGTCACAGATTGACACTTTGAAGCCTCAAATCCTTGTGGTGGTCATCTGGTGAATGATTTGGTGCGAAAAAAATAATATTATTTTCAAAACCTACCTATGAATGCTATCTCTACTGCTCATCGTATTAGAGTTCCGACGAAGGAGTGTACCGATTTTTGCAGAGTCAGGTAATGTTGCTTTTATTACATCTTTTGGTTCGAGCGCATGTTTTCACTTCTTTTATGCTTTTTTTAAGTTCCTTTTTTTTTTTGTCGTCTTCTTGAGATCCTATCTGCTTCACCCTATATGGCTAAATTTATTTATCTAATGAATAAAATAGGTAGCGTGCTATCTTCTTCTTAAAAAAAAGTAATAAAACGAAAACGCAATTGGTCAATTTAGCGCAGAAAGCGGATTCGGAAGTGGCTTGAGATACGGTGTTACAAGTAGATCAAGTTAAAAACTTTAAAAACGGTGGTCGGTACTCGGTACGTCCAGCTCAGCTCCCGCGCGTCCACCGGCTTCTCGTACCTCGGACGAACTTCATGTTACTGGTCAAATCTCTACCGTACATTGATTGCACAATCATATTATCATCATCAAGTTGATGTCGAGATGATCAAATCACGATCATATATGATCATCATCATGATCTCCCAGTGTTACACTTAATTTTGTATACTATTAATGGGGCAATTTTTTTATTAACAATTCATACCACCAATTTACCTATAACCCGTCAGAAGTCTTTTTTTTTTTTTGGAAATACTTCAAAAATTTCTCTTGTGGTTTCGCACTTTCTTATTTTAGTACCATGTGGTTTAAAGTGTATCAGTTTGATACCCTGTGGTTTCATTATTTTTTTTTATTATCAATTTCACTATTTTTTTTCTTAAATCGGTGACAAAGTTAAAATTAAAGGGTACTAAAGTAAAAATTTGATAAATCTAGGTGGGTATCTAAAATTTTTTATATATAATTTAATAAAATATTAATAAAAAAGCTGTCGAAAAGATAAAAATGAAACCACATGTAGACCTGGCAATCTCGACCCATACCCACGGGTGCCCGCAGGTTACCTGCAAATTTGTGGGTATGGGTACCAATTTTTCGAACCAAAAAAATTACGGGTGAAATGGTGGATACCCATTAAGCTGTGGGCATTTTGGGTAACCTGTGGATACCCACGGGTACCCGCACATATATTTTTTAATTAAAAAATATATTTTATCAATTAAAATAAATATATTTTTATTTATTCATCCTAGAAATTCTAATCCTAATTTCTTATCGCGTCTTTTATATTACGAAATTTTTTTACTTTAAGACTTTAAATATTTTTATTGGATGTTATGATATTTTAAATAATGAGTTATGTTATATTTTTAAAACTTATATATATATGTATTTGCATTTAAAAAACATAAGAGAAAAAAAGAAAAAAAAAATTGCGGGTAACCCGTAGACCCGCCTACCTACCCGCAGGCGGATATGGATAAAGATATTGGTTATCCAAAAATTTATGGGTAAATTTTATTCATGCCCAAGTAACCCGCAGGTACAATCACCCGCTCGCGGATTACCCAACCCACCTGTTTGCCAAATCTATGTATCTAACCACAAGGAACCAAATTGATACACTTTAAACCATAGGGTACTAAAGTGAGAAAGTGCGAAACCATAGGGGAGTTTTTCGAAGTTTTCCTTTTTTTTTTTTAATGTTTTGGAAGACATAAAAAATTTAAAAACACTTTTAATCTTTACTTTTCTAATATTCTAAAATTGTTATGATAATCGCTCCGGAAGAAGCAAATAAAAATGTTTAGGTGTTTAAAAGGTTTTCTCCTTTTTCTTCAGAGAGAGAGAGAGCGAAAGAGAGCATAAAAAAGATGGAATTCACGATTTATTTCAACATAATTGATAGTTGAGGAACCTCCATATATTTTCATACTCCTAAAGCTGGAATATTGTAGTGTTATTGAATTGCGTACGTAAATTATTCAAAAATCTTCACATTCTGCATGTTAACGCATTAATAAGCCAATAAGTGCGAACTGGAATTTTAAATTGTGTTAGTATAACGCTTTACAACATCATTAATTAAATGGCAAAACTTAGGAATAAGTATGGTATTATGGAATCCAAAATATCTTTTTTAGCCCTTGGATGCCTTGGATTTAGTGGAAATAAATAAAATAGTGGTACATCCGATGGTGAAAAAGTTAGAAATATACAAATAGTAATACTTTTAGAAGTATATATTATAGCTCAATTCTCTCTCTCTCTCTCTCTCTCTCTCTCTCTCTCTCTATATATATATAGAGCTAGGCTGGAATACTATTGATAGCAAAAGACTCTTTTTGCTTTCAAGTTTTTAACACTTGAATGGAAAATTATAGGGTTAGGATAATATTAATCCCTTAGAGGTGAGTGGTCTCCCTAGGGTTGAGTGGTCCTCACTGGGTTATAGTATTTAATCCAATAGTTAGAAATGATGAAAAAAATTGATTCAAAGACTAAACTTGATAGCAAAATAGGCCTTTTGCTATCAATAGTATTCTCTCTCTCTCTCTCTCTCTATATATATATATAAGCCATGGCTACTATACTATTATGAGTATTGGAACTCTCGTACTCATAAGTTGTTTTAAATGATGGAGCTTCCGAATCGACGATCCACTCCGTTATTTTGCAATAACGGTGGACATATGAGAGCTATTTTAGAAAGAAAAAAAAGAGGATAAATCGAATATTTTCAAACGTATGAGGGGTATATAGGCAATTATCTCTCTATATATATATAGTCAATTATGTTGAGTTTTCTAATTTTTTGCAGTAAGTTGCACGTTTTCGATTAAAAATTTTTACATCAAGCATGTTGAGGCATTAATATATAGAGTAAGAAGTAAGAGCTGGAGTTTTAACTTGTGAGAACATAATACTTGACTTACAACAGCATGAAATGACAAAGCTTAGAGATGAGTATGATATTATGTGACACAATATATCAATTAAAGCTACTTTAATTTGGTTGCTTTATATTATGCTTCAATCATGCACTTACTATTAATGGGGCCACACTGCAGAAAAAATTGGAATGAACAAGAAGAATTTTTTTGCAAAAAAAACTTCTTTACTTGCGCATCCATGATCATCACATCTTTGATTACACGATTACGTGGCAAGCGCTCTTGGCCGTCTGATTCATGAGTACTGCGATTTGGAAAGGTAGAGATATTTGATTGATGTGATATCACATCACAAACAATTAAAGGTTGAATCTTCTTTCAATCCAATTACTCTGTCCTTATCCATCTTAGCCACACTATTACGAAAATTCTCGAAAATATCAGGAATATATAATTCTCTAGTTTCAAATTACTCAAAATTTGTTTGAATTGTTAAGTAATATGAAGTTGTTCGTCAAAAGATTGTAAGAATTGTAGATAACGAATCAATTAATCAACTTAATTTAAGTATTTTGTATATCCTTTGTTATGGTATATGGAGTTTCAAACCATTCGAAATTTCTTGGAATTATCAATTATTAAGTAACATATAAATATTGATCGAAAGATTGTGAGAATTATAGGTAGCTAGCTAACCAATTAATCGACTTAATTTAAGTATTTTCTATATCCGTTGTTACGGAATATATATGTACACTATATATAAAAGAGCAAATAAATTATTAGGTCTCTCAATTTTCTTGCAATAATACCTCTATATTTTTAAAATACACCTATACTTTAAATGCCATTATAATTTTTATTTGTTAAGAAAAAATAAAAGTCTTAAAAGAAAAAAACATTAATCCAAATTTTTCTATTCTACAAGTAGAGTTAAGTGAACAAAAATATAAATGGTAACGTAAATACTTTTAGATATTAAAAGTTACTTTTGCACAAGGTTTTAAGTGCCCGTCGGCACGGGGCGTATCGGCTGTGCCGTACCGTGCCAACAAGATACCGACACGATACAGACCCCATGCCGATGGCATAACTTAAAACTCTTTATTCTTTAAATTAGTAAGTAATTTTCTCAATAAAGTTCAAAAGATGTGATAAAAAAATATAATAAATAGTTAGAATATTTTGTTGCTAAAGAAAATAAATATTTCATGTTATTATGTGTTGGCACATAAGAATTTTTTTGACTGGCATGCATCGGCATAGCTCGGCACGCACCGTGCCGTACCGTGCCGGCAAGTTTCCGGCACGACCCCGTGCCACGACACTTAAATCCTTATTTTTGCAGAAGCGCCTAGTGAAGATACACATGCTGTTCCTTTCCCCTTTCGCTTTTACATGATCCTCGCAAGAAGCCATTGGCTAAGAATGCCTATGGTCATTATGCATGACAAGTCAAAGAGTCGTCGTGGTGATCGAGCATAGTGGTTAGATGGTCATTGTTTCCGTTAGCCTTTTCCTTAGGATCGAAACAAAAGAAAAACGTGCGAGACATGTCGATGTTAAGTAGCTAGAGTGACATTTTTGTATCTACTACGACAATCAACGGTGACTATATATGATTGATCAGTGAATCAAGCTAGATTTGTTTCAATTACCGCTTAATTTGTCAATATGTATCATTATCATCTACATCACCTTTTTTACTTGACAAGAAACAAAAAGAAAAATTGCAATCGACTAATCGATAGGTACAGTACACTGGTCAAGTTAATTATACCGAATCATTAACTAAGTTTCATAGATACATATCTATTATCTATTACTCTATATGAATCCTCAATAAAATTGATGACATGACAAGCCCTCCTTTTTTTAAATTTTTTATATTTTTTATATTTTTTAATGGTGGTTTATTTTTTTTTCTTACATTTAATGTTATTAATAGTTATAACTCCATTAATACTCACCTCTTAATTACTCTTTAATTTTATTTATATCCCATATAAATTTTTTAATAGTAAAATATTTAAGACATTAATTATAAAGAGAAAAAGCTGTTTAATTATTGCCCAAGAATAATGGCTTCAGTTTTACATGTTTATATTTTTACTATCTTATTATATTTAATGTTGCTAATGATAGCTGCATATTACATGCATATGTTTTCCTTTCCTAATTAATTAAATAATAAATACTATACTTTAGATGACAAATTAATATGTGGTAGTAAATATAGCTTCTCCAAGCTTGATAAACCCCAAACCCCACATCCGCGATCTCTCTGTCGAGCTCTTCCGCTCTCCTTCCCAAACCCTAAAACCCCAACCTTTCCTCTTCCTCCGCACCCTCCCTCGCCGCCGCCCCTCCGATCGGCGGCACCTCGATCCTCTCCGCCGGCCCCGCCGCCGTCCAGGCGGCGATGGCCATCTAGAAGGAGACCTCGGAGGAGGAGCGGCCGGAGACCTTCCTCCACATGGCGGACCTCGCTATCGCCACGTCCGTGGGCGAGCGGTTCGAGCGGATGATCCGCGAGGCCCTTGACGAGGTGTGCGCGGTGCTCAAGGCCGCGGACGGGGGCGCCGCATTCAAGGAAGATGCGTGGTCGCGCCCATTTACAACAATTTCAAATTCTTATACGACCCCCACTCCTACCCTCGATCACTCTTTTCTCGAAAAAATGTAAGAACTCTATAAGTTTTTAATTTTTATCCACCGCATCGCGTGAATTCCTACACTATATACATCATTGCTAAACTAAAAATATAACTAAAATATCTCTATTTCCGATATAGGGACAACTCATTCTTTTTTATACTATTCATGAAAATTTAGATATAGAGTGGAGTTTAATATCTAAATTTTTTTCTACAACTTTATTTATTTATTTATTTATACAGAATCTACCCGCTGCAACGCGCGGGTGCCTTCACTAGTAATTATAACAACACAAAGTTTTTTTTTTTTGGGTGTGAGGCACTTATAAATATGGTACTAACGTCTTAGTACAATTATCAACCCGACATATTTATCTACACTACCGTGAGGAAACGATAGGAAGGTAACAAAACCACCAAATTAAACTACTAACCTGTGGGATTAAACATGAAAATGGCCATATATATCTCAGCTATGGCCAAAGTCCAAAGAGATTATAAAAAGCAATGGTGCTCATAAAACTAATTGTCATTTTTTTCTATAAAAGTACATTAGTAAGGAAATCTATATAATTCAAATTTAAGATTCAGTAAAAGAATTTTATTTTTTTTGGTACAGTATTCATCAAATAATTTAGTACTGTACAAACCAATTTTGCTCTCCCAACAAAAAAAAAAGAGATGTTTTTAGCCCGCAGATCTAGCCATGCTATCATTAATACACTAGTTGTACTGTACGAACCAATTGTTGTTCGTGATGAGCGTGTCTCAGACATCAAAGACTTTTCAAAATAAGTACTATTATATATATATATATATATATATATATATATAGAGAGAGAGAGAGAGAGAGAGAGAGAGAGAGAGAGAGAGTTGGACTGGGCTATTATTAGTAGCAAAATTCTATTGTTGCTATCAGTTTTTTAGCCTTTAGATCAACTCTTTTCATTATTTTTAACCATTAGATTAAATACTATAACCCAGTGGGGACCACTCAACCCTAGGGGGACCACTCAACTCTAACCGACTAATATCAT
>NC_033636.1:10726534-10772181 GCF_001540865.1 Ananas comosus
TCCATCATACGCCACGTGTAACCACGTCACATTTAATCCGCACGATTGACCACCCATACGTGTGTAACTCGCGTGCCATGTCACCCCACAGCTCCACTGTTGACTCCCTCACGTGCACGCTGTGCACTTCGAATACAATTGTGGCAAATATTTTGTGAATTTAAAAATTAAAATGAATATCCGAATCCATAATCTAAAATATTTAATTTTACATTTTATAATTTTTTTGATTATTTGTCTAGTCTTCAAGTAGTTTAAAACTTAACAACTTTAAATGACTAATATAAGCGAAATTGCACTACTTAATCATTGGTTAAAAACTATTATAAAATTATAAAATTTGATTATATTTAACGAAGACGATCGGTAACTTGCTATCAGAAATACAGACCGTCCCTAACGCAAGTGACAAAAAGGCTTAGTGGTTGGTTACCCGAGATCCAAGTTCGAATCCTAGTTGATTCACATTTCCAGCTAAATTTGTTTTTAAATGAAATATGAAACGGATAGCATGCTACCTTTCTCTTTCTCAAAAAAAAAAAAAAAAAAAAAAAAAACTGGCTATCAGAAATGATATGAATGTAAATAAGTCCATTTATTCCAAGTATAAGAGGTTGTGATAAACGGTTCTCGCATATTCCGGTGCACAAAATGTACGCTACTTCGCGGATGAGCACTCGGTGCATGCAATATTTTCGTTTCAAGGATTTTTCTCTCCTTCTCTCTCTATATATATTTATCTATATGTATATGAAGCTAATTTAAAATTAAATATATCTTAATTAAATAAAACTCTAGTACATATTAGAGCACGGGAGCAATGAGTAGGAGCATTCCGAAGATGGGGGCCTCTATGATACTACTATTGGTGGTGGTGGGACACCTCTCCTTCTCTGATCAAATACAAGCGTCCGGGCCTAATAATCACCAGCTCCCAAATCACGGTACAATGAAATAAAATTATATGTATATGGTTATGTGGAGATTGGCTGCTATGATGTCGATAGTACTAAGTTTTTATTACTATCGAATTTTCTGTCGTTAGATCTATTTTTTGATTATTTTCATCCGTTAGATTATACTATTCAACCAACTATCCACTCAACTCTAAGAGACAATCTTAACCGCACAATGCTTTCATTCAACAGTCGAAAACTCGATAATAGTAACCGCTTGGTATTATCGATAGTATAATAGCATAATTCTAATTATATGTATGTTTATGTACAAATTATAAGAAGGTGGTCGCGATGTAGAAGGTGTAGGTGATGAGGATGAGAGGCAGATGCCATGGAAGTGCTGCGACAATTGTGTGTGCCCGGGTTCGGATCCGCTGCGGTGCGGGTGCCAGGACTGGCTGTCGGGATCGTGCCACCCCAACTGCCGGAAATGCGTCAAGCTGCCACTGATGATCTACCCGCCGTACGTNTCTTATCCAAAAATGACTAAATTTTTTTAATTAATTTTTTTTTGAGTGAAAATAATAATAATATGACTACTGAATAAGAATTAGTCTTTGGATGAGAATGGTGTAGAATTGTAATTTATTTAATCTAAATTAACATGACAATTGCATATCAGTGTTATAATATACGTTGGCTAGAAATAAGTGTGTGGTACGTCAGTAGTTTGGAATTACTATTTTCAAAATTTTCTTGGATTTCATTTAGTATTGCAGAAAGCATGCGCTGCATACGGCAAGAAAGAGCGATTGATAAATATTTTGTTTATATTCAGTAGAAATGGCATGTTAAATGGCACTTGTTCCATTAATTTATGATTTCTTCATTTTCATTGAAAAATATCAAAAAAATACTTTTTATGTGTATATTTTTTCACCCTTTGTTCTAACTTAAAAGAATTAGACACCTGGAGAAATTTCTAAATATTTCTAATATACATTGTCCCCAACAAAACATCTATATATCTATATATATCTATATATCTATATACATATATGAAACCTTAGTTTTTTACAAGCGCGGGGGAGTAGGTTTTGGGGGGCGGAGGGTAGGGGTGGACCCACTCCTTTTTAAAATTTTAATTTCTTTTTCTATTGATTTGAAGAAATGGACTTTTTGTTTAATCTTATCTAATTTTTCTAGTTTTATTTGTTTTTACGGAATCGATCTGTCGTAGCGTGCGGGTATCTTTACTAGTATGGAATAATTGAAAGCGACAGCATAACACCCACTAGTAGATAGAAATTCTCTGCATGCATCAAAATCCTATTAGATAGAGATTCTTGCCTACATCAATAATTAATTATTTGAATATATAAAGATAATTTCTTCTTAATTTCTTCTTCGGGAACATTCCGTTTTCTTTTTTTGTCCCTAACCTGATGTGGTGAACTCGGTCCACGGAAATGTTCTACTCGCCAACACCGACACACCGTTTCTGGTGCTTTTTCACGTTCCACTCGCGGAAACCGCGGCGTTACAAAAGCGTTGGTTTCGTGAGCCAAAANAAAAAATCCATCATACGCCACGTGTAACCACGTCACATTTAATCCGCACGATTGACCACCCATATATACGTGTGTAACTCGCGTGCCATGTCACCCCACAGCTCCACTGTTGACTCCCTCACGTGCACGCTGTGCACTTCGAATACAATTGTGGCAAATATTTTGTGAATTTAAAAATTAAAATGAATATCCGAATCCATAATCTAAAATATTTAATTTTACATTTTATAATTTTTAGATTATTTGTCTAGTCTTCAAGTAGTTTAAAACTTAACAATTTTAAATAACTAATATAAGAGAAATTGCACAACTTAATCACCGGTTAAAAACTATTATAAAATTATAAAATTTGATTATATTTAACGAAGATGATCGGTAACTTGCTATCAGAAATACGGACCGTCCCTAGCGCAAGTGGCAAAAAGGCTTAGTGGTTGGTTACCCGAGATCCAAATTCGATTCAGCTAAGTTTATTTTTAAATAAAATATGAAACGGATAACATGCTACATTTCTCTTTCTCAAAAAAAAAAAAAAAAAAAAAAGTGGCTGTGAGAAATGATATGAATGTAAATAAGTCCATTTATTCCAAGTATAAGAGGTTGTGATAAACGGTTCTGGCATATTCCGGGGCACAAAATGTACGCTACTTCGCGGATGAGCACTCGGTGCATGCAATATTTTCGTTTCAAGGATTATTCTCTCCTTCTCTCTCTCTATATATTTATCTATATGTATATGAAGCTAATTTAAAATTAATACATCTTAATTAAATAAAACTCTAGTACATATTAGAGCAGAGGAGCAATGAGTAGGAGCATTCCGAAGATGGGGGCCTCTATGATACTACTATTGGTGGTGGTGGGACACCTCTCCTTCTCTGATCAAATAGCAGCGTCTGGGCCTAATAATCACCAGCTCCCAAATCAAGGTACAATGAAATAAAATTATATGTATATGGTTATGTGGAGATTGGCTGCTATGATGTCGATAGTACCAAGTTTTTATTACTATCGAATTTTCTGTCGTTAGATCTATTTTTTGATTATTTTCATCCGTTAGATTATACTATTCGACCAACCATTCACTCAACCCTAAGAGACAATCTTAACCGCACAATGCTTTCATTCAACAGTCGAAAACTCGATAATAGTAACCGCTTGGTATTATCGATAGTATAATAGCATAATTCTAATTATAGTGGTTGCGTTGTAGAAGGTGTAGGTGATGAGGATGAGAGGCAGATGCCATGGAAGTGCTGCGACAATTGTGTGTGCCCGAGTTCGGATCCGCTGCGGTGCGGGTGCCAGGACTGGCTGTCGGGATCGTGCCACCCCAACTGCCGGAAATGCGTCAAGCTGCCGCTGATGATCTACCCGCCGTACGTACGCTGTGCGGACATTATTCTGGGCCACTGCGGTGAGCCGTGCAGTACTCAGGATCAGCCGCTGAACAACTAGTTTATGTGATGAGGCATGATGATGCATGGCTAAATAAAAAAGAACGTTATGCAATGATCAAATGCTCAAATGATCAAAAGATATATTAATTTGCAGATTAAATAAATTAAAGGAATGGTTATGGCTTGGATTCAGAAGTAGATTCAGAAGCAGATTCCGTCGAATCGCTCTATTCGAGAATAGAACGTTGGAGAAGCAAAAAATAGATGTTTGCTTCTTTAGAGGTCCAGCTTATTAATGTTAACTGCGAAAAGCTTTTGAAAGCTTTGAGCTTTGTTAACATCGTAACAGCTTCATGGAAAATTGTGTCTATTGAAATTGCTTTCCCTTTTTCTATGTCAATCAAGAGATCTTTAAGCCTTTCAGAAAACAGACGAGGGCAAGCAATACACCAATCTATGCGAATTTAACTTGAAAAACCATTTGCATAAATTACAGAAACACAGAATTTCTAATAAACACTGTTCTTGCTGAAGTTGCAGGACAGCAATGTAATTTCTAGAGTACAATTGAATTTCAGTAGCTTTGGTATAAATTCATGAGAGAGAGAGAGAGAGAGAGAGAGAGAGATGCCAAAGGTTGTTCTTATATACATTCAAGAGGGGAGAGATGAGAGAAGGCTTTCCTTCCGACAGGAAAAGCATTGTTGCATAAATTAGGCAGTAGCAGCTGCAGCTTCTTCAGCCATTTGTGACACGGGAAGAAGAGTGCAGACGAGGTTGCGATCTCCGTACACGTTATCCACACGGCCTAGCAAAGGTTGAAAACATAATTTAGCATAGTTCAGCCTCCAGAGAAATCCGTCTAAAGAAATCGCAAACCTGTGAAGTAAATTAAGTTTATAGCCAATACCTGTGGTGGGCCAGAATTTAGCTCCACGAAGCCACGCCGCAGGGAACGCAGCATACTCTCTTGAGTACGGCTTTGTCCATGTATCACTCATCACCAGAGACGGCGGATGAGGAGCACCCTGATATATACAACTCGTCCTTGGTTAATTAAATTAATCCACTCAAGAAACAGAAATTGACTAATTTCATGAAAATGACTCTTTTTTATAATATTGGAAGAATTTGTAATAGCGTCTCCTGACCTTCAGGACATTGTTATGTATATCGGCTTTGCCGGCCTCAATCTGAGTGATTTCTTCCCTGATGGAGATGAGAGCATCACAAAACCTGTCCAGTTCAGCCTGTAAACGGAGATAATGTTAAGTGTATAAACTTCAAAAAACAGAATAAAGGGAAAACATTAGGATGCAAAAGAGCTAGGAATGGCTACAAATTTGGAACATGTTTTATAAGACTCGCTGAATTTTTTGTCTATAACAACGAGGAATCAGCCTCTCTCGGCCAAATTAGTAAAATGTTCTACAGGTCCAGTTCGACGACCTAGCCCCAATGAGAAATTAGGCCCATGGGCCGGCTAACTTGCGTCTCTCACTAGAACATAAGCAAAAGAATCAGTTCAATGCTCAAACCTTGCTTTCACTCTCAGTGGGTTCAACCATAAGTGTGCCAGGAACAGGCCAGGACATTGTTGGTGCATGGAAGCCGTAGTCCATAAGACGTTTTGCGACATCTTCAGGTTCTATACCAGCAGTAGTCTGCAATAAAGTCAACGATAAGCAAATAACAAGATGGCAAAGAACAGGAAGATAAATGGGGAACAAGTTATGGGAAGAGGGGTCAAAATAATGCACCTTAAACCCTCTTAAGTCGATGATGAACTCATGGGCGACAGTTCCATTGACTCCCCGGAAAAGAATAGGGTAATGGTTCTGCAAAAACCATATAAAATAGTGGAAATTTGAAACATAGAAAACACATAAAACTTCAGTTGTAATATGAATATTGCTCCATGGAATTTATGACTTAATTAGAAAGTCGCTTTTATAAATTTTGCTGTAAATTTGCTTTTCACGTATGAACACGATATAAAAGAACAGCAAATACTGTATAATGCAATCTCCAGTCCAGGATGAGAAACTTTCTAGAAAGAAATTTATTTTAACAGTGAGACATCTTGCTTGAAACGACAAAATATTGTGTGATTAATTTCTGCTACATGGGTTCCATCAGATCTTTTGTTTTGGAAAGTGTAGTTTCAACAAGTATACCGCATCACATTGATTAGAAGAATACTTCAAGAAACACTTTCATCTGCATTGGACGATATAGTATAACATATGACACTACATCAAAGGCAATCCGCCTGGGAAAAAAGACTAGATACCTCTAGGCGCTTTGCCATATAATTTGCATTCAGGATAGCAATCTTTGAAGCATCAGTAAGGCCCTTAGAACCCATCATTGCAATGTATGTGTATGAGATCGGCAAAATGAGTGCAGATCCCCAAGGAGCTGCAGAAATAGTACCGAGTGGTTGGGCTTTTTCTGGGGGAGGTATGCCGCCAGTTGGAACCTAACAGCAGCAGAAATTAGTTACAATATTTGAATTATATATTATTTGTCATCAAGTGACAAAATCACAAAAGAATCAGAATCATGAGAGGTTCCTTCAAAAAGATTGTGGATATATTTGTGAACTCGTTTATTAAACAGGAACACAAATAATTCAAACTCAATAAGCATAGTCAATGGTAGGTAGCAGCATGCTTTGGACCGATAAGAGAAGCTCTATAAAGCCATAACCCTTATTGATTGAATGTGACTTACCACAGGATGAGAAGGTAAGAAGGGTGCCAAGTGCTTCTTAACACCGATAGGACCCATGCCGGGCCCACCACCACCATGGGGGATGCAGAATGTCTTGTGGAGGTTAAGATGGCAAACATCAGCTCCAATAAAGCCTGGGCTGGTTAATCCGACCTAAGTGAGGCGATATTCTTGTTAACATTCACAAGAGGAAACCCAAAGATACTAATAAAAGAATGACAATGGCAAGATCTAATTTTACTCTCTTGGTGTTGACGAGAATAGCAAGTACATATAAGCCATCATATAGATATACCATTTTACATCAGCAATCATAATTTTCTTGAAAGATAACTCACAATAATATTAAGTGAAATAAAACGGGAGAAGGGGGACACAAGCTGAGGTAGATTTTCCAAAGATTACAGTAATACATTTACTCTTAATAATACTCGATAAAAGAAAAGAAAAATCCCTCCTATGGGGACAAAGTTTTCCACATGTCACTATAAAAAATGTTGTCGAAGTTATGATAGGACTTACTTTTCCTCCAACTACTGACCTAACTAAAGTTTGATTTTCACATTCTAGCATCACATGCATCACAATAGGTTATTTTCATCTACATGCTTGAACAAAACAGCTACTATAGATACAAATATTTACACCTTGAAAACACAATGCACAGGTTATTTCCATCCGCAGGCTTGGACAAAACAACTACTCCAGAATACAATACACCTTGTAAAGTCTGCAAGGACTGACCTGTGCATTCATGTTAGCTCCATCCATGTAGACTTGCCCACCGTTCTCATGAATAATCCTGCATATTTCATCAATCCCTTCTTCATAGACTCCATGGGTCGAAGGGTAGGTAACCTGAAGAACCATTTGTTGATAGAAATTACTAATATTTCCTATGATCGATGTTTCTGCCAATGGCAAGTATGCAACATTCACCAAGCATGCATGCAAGATACAGAAGAGTTGTCATTGTAGATAATACTTAAATAGCTGTACTGTTTAAGGTTATATATCTGGTGCTCATACTTGGACCACTAATTGCAGAAAATTATTAGAAGAGTCACCATAACATGGCAACTTACATTAAATAAATGCAAAGAAGGGATTGACAAATTGGTTATTATTATAACAACCTTAATTACAATATAATGTGATAAAGGCCACCACTACTAGAAGACAAAATTCAATGGACTTCCTAGAGTATCTTTTTACTAATAAGGAAATAAAAGCCAAATAGGATAAATTGACAAACTAAACCATCTATACCATCAAAGCAGATAAGTTGTCCTTGTGTGCTTCGGCGGCTTTTCTCAACTCCTCTATGTTGATATTCCCCTTGGAATCAGTCCCTACAGCAACTATCTTCATCCCACACATAGCTGCGCTAGCAGGATTCGTCCCATGAGCTGAGACAGGTATGATGCAGACATTGCGATGGCTGTCTCCTCTTGACTACAATTAGTTATGATATATAAACTGAGTTTTCAAACAAGAAAGAGGAATTTATGAATCTTCAAAAATGACTAAACAATCAATTACTCACAATATGGTAAGCACGGATAACCATGAGCCCTGCATATTCTCCAGCAGCACCAGCATTTGGTTGCAAAGAGAAAGAATCGAATCCTGTGATTTTGCACAATAACTCGCCCAAATCGTTGAACATTTCCTATACCAAAGAAAAGTAGAAAAGCAGAGCCTGTTAGATCAACTACACATTAAAATGGAAGTTTTGGAGACAAACGAGTTTTGGAGACAGACAATTAGCTGTTACCTGATAGCCCTGAGCCTGATCAACAGGGGCAAATGGGTGAATGTTTGCAAAATTGGGCCAAGTCACAGGCATCATTTCCACGGTAGCATTCAATTTCATCGTACAAGAACCGAGAGGAATCATACTATGGCATAACGAAAGATCTTTGCCTTGTAACTTGTGGAGATAGCGAAGTAGCTCGTGCTCCGTGTGGTACCTGGAATAGAAAATCGCTTCTATTAAGTATCTCTAAGATGCAACATAATAGTAGAGGAGTTTAGTACAAATCCACACGTGTTAAAGATTGGATGCGTCAAATATGGGCTCTCCCTTGCAAGAACACTGGGAATTTTGCTCTCCACTTCAGGTGCAAGGGATTCAGCTGTGAAATTCACCTGAAATTTCAAAAATATCCGTACAATATTAGCTTTTCCCCCCAAATTCCAATAACCAAAGATGGAGAAACCATAGAAAGCCCAGTATAGAAAATGATACTTACAGGCTTACCACCAGCGAACACTTTGAATAACTTATCAACATCCTCCAGAGTTGTAGTCTCATCAAAAGCCACAGTAATCTAAAGAACATGCAATTAATCAACAAATAGATATATCACATCTCAAAAATTCTATCCTTCTAATGAAGTAGAAGAATACTAGGGAAATCACATACCGTGTTTGAGTCAACAACACGAAGATTCATTTCATTCTTGTAAGCCTCCTCAGCAATTGCTTTTGCATCAGAGCAAGTAACTTTAACAGTATCAAAAAAGGGAAGATCTTGCACTGTCACAGTCCCGAGCTTCTTCAATCCATGAGCAAAAGTACTGGCGAGACCATGAACCCTCTCAGCAATAGTCTTGAGACCTTCTGGACCGTGATATACTGCATACATCGCCGCCATATTCGCGAGCAAAGCCTAGAAATACAATTTACAACAAATGATTAAGGAGTTAAACTACAACCTCTGAATTCTGTTTTGTCTTTACTGTTCCAATTGTAACAATTTAGTCTCGGAGTTTATTTTGTATAACACCGAAGTACCACAGTTACTCTTATTGTCTAAAAAAGGCGGCGCGACGTTAACTTTGTCACTGGACTTTGCTTTGTGAGGATTGAGACTCTAAGGTAATATTTAAAGTTATGAAATATTCTTAAATTTCTACAACCAGAAGTTTTTATGCTCTGAGGACAAAATTTGGAACTAAACTAGTAATTGTAACTCGATTCAAGAGTAAGCATAAGATTTTAATAAAAAGTTAGCTTAAGCAATTTATCGAACAGGTCGCGTAAACATCATATACCTGTGCGGTACAGATGTTGCTGGTGGCCTTATCCCTCCTGATGTGCTGCTCCCTCGTCTGCATGGCCATCCGCAGGGCGGGCTTCCCCATCGAGTCCATGCTGACGCCGATGATCCTCCCGGGCATCATCCGCTTGTACTCCTGCGACGTGGCGAGGAACGCGGCGTGCGGGCCGCCGTACCCCATGGGCACGCCGAACCGCTGAGCGGAGCCGACGACGATGTCGGCCCCGATCTCGCCGGGCGGCTTGAGCACCGTGAGCGCCAGCAGGTCGGTGGCCATGACCACCTTGACGCCGTGCGCGTGCGCGGTGCGGACGAAGTCGGCGTAGTCCAGCACCTCTCCCTCGGTCCCGGGGTACTGCACGAGCATCCCGCACACGTCCCCGGAGCTGTAGTCCATGGCCTTCACGTCAGCGACGACGACCTTGAGGTCGAACCCGTCGGCGCGGGTCCTGCACACGTCGATGGTCTGGGGGTGGCAATTGGAGGCGATGAGGAACGTCTTCTTCTTGGACTTCTGAATGTTGTTGCACATGGCCATGGCCTCGGCGGCGGCGGTGCCCTCGTCGAGGAGGGAGGCGTTGGACATGGGGAGCGCGGTGAGGTCGGAGATCATGGTCTGGTAGTTGAGGAGGGACTCGAGGCGACCCTGGGCGATCTCGGCTTGGTACGGGGTGTACTGGGTGTACCACCCGGGGTTCTCCATGATGTTGCGGAGGATCACGGCGGGGACGTGGGTGCCGTAGTAGCCCATGCCGAGGAACGATTTGAAGACCCTGTTGGCGGAGGCGAGGCGCTGCATGTGGTCGACCATCTGGCTCTCGGAGAGCCCGGCGTCGAACTCGCCGGCGAAGCGGAGGGGCGGGGCGCGGATGGCGCCGGGCACGGTGGCGTCGATGAGCGCGTCGACGGACGGGAAGCCGCAGGCCGCCGACATGGCGGATTGGTCGGAGGGGGAGGCCGAGTTGTGACGGCGGGGGAAGGTGTCGGAGGGGCGGAGCGACGCCACCGACACCGACCGGATCTGCTGCTGCTGCTGCTGCTGCTGCTGCTGCCGGCGGCGGGCGGCGGCGGCGGAGGAGGGGGCGAGGGTGGAGACGCGGCGGAGCCCGCACGGGTCCGGGGGGAGAGCCGACGGCTGGGATTGCTTCGACTCCGTGATCAGGCGGCGGAGGATCGCCCGGCTCGCGAGGCGTCGTGCTCGCTCCATCGGATAAACGCGAAATAGTACGTACGACACAAGGAGAGAGAGAGAGAGAGAGAGAGAGAGAGAGAGAGAGAGAGAGAGAGGAGTAAGTATAGAGGAGGAGCAATGGAGAGATAAAGCGAGGAGAAGAGGAAGAGGAAGAGGAGCTTTCTCCTCTCTCTCTCTCTCTCTCTTTCTTTATCTCTTTCGCTCTCTACACCGCTGTACCGGTGCTTATGATTTTGCGGCTATGTTTCAGGGACAGTAACACTATATTAAGCCAATTCGGACGTAATTTATATACCGGGATAAAATATTCTTATGTAGCAGGGATATTTCGGCAGGTAACGAAATAAAAAAATTGAAAATTCAGATCTAAGGGAGGGGAGGTTGGGTGGTGGGTGAGTGAGAGAGAGAGCCGGTGGGTTGGTGAGGTGTGGTGGGACGCACGATTACTAAAGCAACCCAGATCCAATGGGAGGACGAGGAGGACGGTTGGCGGCCACGTGGCAACGACGGGGTTCGCAGGAGAATAGAGAGAGAGAGAGAGAGAGAGAGAGAGAGAGAGAGAGACTGTGTGTGTGTATGTGTTCACTGCATTACAACGTGATCTATATTGTCTCGGAATGAGAGGCGCAGCAGCGTGGGGAGGAGAAGAGGATGGAGCACGGATGGACGAGGATAACGGCGCAGAGATTGAAACAAACAAACAAAACAAACAGCTTGTGCGAAAAGCACTTATTATCATTGGAAAAAAGGGATGGAAACGGGGGGAGGAGGAAGACGAGGGAGTGTTTACAGTCACAAGTGGCTTATCGCTTTCTAGGGCCTTATAAAATCGAGAGGAGGAGAAATTTGAATTAAAAATTAATATAAATATAAATATTAAATGTGGGGTGTACGAAAAGCTGACCGGATCGGAGGGAGAAAGACGGGGCCGTGGACTCGCCGGCTTGAGAGAGAGAAAGAGACTCAGACACATGATCTAAGCATCGGTAAATTTTTGGGTGGAGATGGTCCACAATGTCAGCTGTAGACCAGCTGTTCATTTTGTACCTATTCTATCTTAATTTTCAATCCATTTTTTTAAAAAATTTGCTATTGTTATATATCAATTTTCAATTCAAACTATTTAAAGAGTAGTAATCCTTTTATTTATCCGTTGAATCCCATCTATGTCATCTGTAAATTATTCATTCTATCTCTGCCTTTCATATCTCAAATTTCATTTCAAATTATCCATCGAGTTACATTAATTTTCAGTCCAATTATTTATAAATTTAACTTATTTAGTGAATATATTTTACTAGATATATGAGCTATAAACGTTTATAGCTTATATATCCATCGAGTTATCTCAATTAGAAATTTTTTTTAGGACATGTTTGATTGTTCGTAAATGATCAAAGTGAAAAAAAGTCACTTTTTATAAAGTGACTTTTACAAAAGTCGCTTTGAGTTCTAGTGTTTGGTTTCAAAAAAGTGAAAAAAGAAAAAATACAGTTTTTATAATTTCTATTGTTTAGTTCTATATAAGAAAATAAAAAAACAAAATGATTTTTTTTATATGAGTAGTTTTTTTTTTCTTTTCTTTTCTTTTCTTTTTTTTTTGTAGATAGTACGGAATAAGGCACGTTTCTTTCTCTTTTTTTTAAAGATGTGTTGGTTTTTTTCTGTTAAGATACAGTGGTTTTTTTTATTTTTTATTTTTTTATTTTTTGTAGATGGTATGGAAGAAACTTTTTGGATGCGGTTCGTAAATTGTGTGGAATAGGCGGCCCACTTTGACTGCGGAATTTTTTTTGCCAAAGTCAAAAAAGTAGATTTTAATTCTAATCTATTTAATGGATTCACTTTTCAAAAGTCACTTACATATTTATTTTTATAATCCAAACAACTGAAATAACCCCACATCCCTCGCTAAAATACCATTTTTATTATTTCACTTATAGACAACTAAACATGCCTTACTATATCTCAATTTACAATCCAAGCCCGTGTTTTTTAAAAATTTAGATTTTTTTAAAAAACATTTGAAGCTGTTAAAAACTAAAAAAAATGAAAAAGATATGTCCAGTGACTTAGGTCCACTGCTGATGCATAGACCGGGTGTAGGAATTATACATTTAAATGGGGCAGAGCGGGGTTCGGTCCACCTACCGCAAGTGATAAGGGAATCTGAGATTCCGTATATGTCTGATGTCTATTTCTACCAACAACAAATAATTAAATAAAATATATAAATATAATTTTATCGAACCAACTTGACTTACCAGCGGCACTGGAATTTTCTGAATGCTGCATAAAAAAAAAAAATTTAAATTACCATCCATGTCATTTCCTATTTTTTTATTTTAATATTTTGTGATTTAAAATATATGAATTTAGTTGTTTGTAGTTTCATTTTTTTTAATTATTATTTACTAATTTTTTTTATTAAATCGGTGATAAAATTAAAACTAAAAAATATTAAAGTCAATATTCGATAAATTTAGATAGGGTATCTGAAGTTTTTTGTATATTATTAAACGAAATGTTAACAAAGAAGCTAACGAAAAGAGAAAAATGAAACCACAGCCCACAGGATACTAAATTGATACACTTTAAACCACAGGGTACTAAAGTGCGAAAGTGTAAAACCACGTGGTGGTATTTGAAGTTTATCCTAAAAAAAAGCACATTGTATTTATATGGGCCGAAACTTGTGCTATAACCGGTCGAGTGGATGGCGGCCCAATTAGCCCACATTATACATTTAGGTAGTCTATACAAATAGGAATATTAGTTGGTTCAAAAGGCCCAAAGAGTCACAACCAACCCATCTCGCTCGCGCGCGCTGTTGGGGGGCCTTCGTCTCTTCGACTATACTCTTCTCCACGCCCGATATCAGATCTCACCGTTGAACCCGACCACCACCACCACCACCACCCCCTCCTCTTCCTCCTCCTCCTCCTCCTCCGCGCCCGATATGAAATCGCATCGGTGTTTATATCCCCAATGAGGATGCAAATAGTAGCGGAAGAAGAAGAAGAATAGAGAGGAAGCAGTGGCGATCCCCAGATCCCGCCACTCATCCGATCTCCTCCCCCTCCGGATAAGCGAGCTCGGATATCCCCATTAATGGCGTCGTCGTCTTCGTCCCGGATCTTCGAGTACTTTGTTGTGTGTGGGCTCGGCCCCGAGATCCGATCGCTAGATGGGAGTAAGGGGTACCAGGGGACGGAGGTTATGTACATGCCCTCGTTTCTCGACCAGTTCCCCCCCTCCAACCATTCTCTCTACCCTCCGCCACCCCCTCAGCTTCCTACTGTAAGCATTTCCGATCTCTTCCTCTCATTTAAATCTCGATTTGAAACTCGTTGTGCTGACTTTGTTGTTGGGATCTCTATTTTGAACGATACGTGATGTCAAAAATCTGATTTGAATTCTCATATTTAGCTAATTAAGCTCTATGAAGGCATAGTTGGAATCAGTTACTTGAAGCTGCTACAATAGTAGCAGCTAGAGATCTTAATTATTGCTTACTTGGCTCGGCATTCGGAACGACTTCTCTGCTCTAGAAATCGAGTAGAATGCTGCTTAATGCTCTTTTGAATCCCTTGTTACAGTGCAAATGGTTATCTGGGGTGCATGTAATCACATATAGTCAAACTAAATGCAGCAAGTTAGTTTACAATTCAAAGGGAGTTAGTTTAAATCTAAAATTGTTGACGGGATTGAAAGGTGTGGTGGAAGCCACTTGTCCTAAAGCACTTTTCTGTTAGGTTGTTCTGATACATAGGCTTAATGAGAATTACGTCTTAAGATTTCAAATGGGGTTTTACTGATTTCTACTATCTTTGGAATTCATTGGTCTTGTTTTAACTGACATTTTTCCATTATTTCAGTGTGTTTTGCCAGCAGGAGTTGAAATCTATTCTTCAGGAGTGGACAGTAATGATGTTTCAACATATCCACGCAGTTATCCAATAGTACTAACAGGTACTTGGTGCAGCGTGAATTTAATTTAGCGGACTTTTCTACACTATCACTTTTCAAAAATAGCTTCTTACTTCGTTTCTTGATATCTGAAAAGAATTAGGGCCTGCTTGGATGTTGACACAAGTTGTCCGGTGATAAATTGTGTAGTATGGGGATTTCCTTTTTGTGATTGTATCGTTGGAGTTTGATTTTAGTCCATTGCAAGGTCCAAGCAGTCATAATCAAGGATTTAAGTGCCGTGGCATGGGGTTGTGCTGGAAACTTGTCGGCACGGTACGTCACGGTGCATGCCGAGCCGTGCCGGTGCGTGCCGGTCACAAAAAATTGATGTGTTCCGTCGCATAATAACATGAAATATTTATGTTCTTTAGCAATAAAATATTCTAAATATTTATTATGTATTTTTATCAAATCTTTTGAACTTTATTGAGAAAATTACTTATTAATTTAAAGAATAGAGGGTTTTGAGCTATGCCATCGGCACGGGGGCTGTACTGTGCCGATATCTTGTTGGCACGATACGATACGGTAGTACAGCCCGTGCTGATGGGCACTTAAATTCTTGGCCATGATCTTCAAGGGTCATGCATTCGAGCTGCAAGTGATTTATTATATTCCGAGAAATATGACAATATACAGTATGTGGTTAGGGGTCTTAACATGTTTTCATGCTCATCCACCACATGCCCTCTTAAGTAGGCAAATGAGATATGCCGAATAAAATGTGCAGGATCCAAAAAGGATCTTAATGTTCTCGAGTATCCATAAAGTTATGGTTCTTGTGTAGGTATTTCTAGCGAAGCCACTTTATGTTTTAGGTTGACTGTTTACACAGCTGCACTTGCAGTCATTTTAACAGTAATGCTGAACGCATCAGCCCTCTAAATGCACACTTATCCACATACAAGCTGCTGGATCAGCATGGATCCATGTGGACTGCTGGATTCAGTGGTTTCCCCACTCAATTTTTGGTGCAGCTTGCAGTCGCTTACAGAAGACCTTATCCACTCCCTATTTTATGCCAGTATGTTGCTGAGTGTTTCATGAGTTTTGTTAATTATAGCAATAACTAGCTTAGCTGAGTGCCTTCCGGTCTACTAGCATGTTTCTAAATCATTTTTTAATGTTTATATCTCTATCTTTCTCCTGACACATTAGCTAATAAATTGAATGCAGAGGGAGATGGTTCAAAAATCTATGTCAGCTGCATTGCATTTCGGGATCCAATTTGTGAAGATATTATTGAAGCATATCAAATTCCAGCAAATTCTTTTGCTGATAAATGTATTTGTCTTGTATCACATTCACCCAGTTTTCGAGTCCTTCGTGACGCGCTAGAGGAATTGTTTGTCCTTTGTTTTTCCCCTTCTGGCTGTAGGTAATGTTCACGTATAATTCTTCTTTTTGATCATTGGACTCATGCATTCTCCGCTTGGCTTTCGCTAGTTATTATGTTGTGTATTTTACATTTTTTGACCTATATATTTTGTTAAAACACAATACTAGAGTACAAACAAGATGTAATCTCTCTGATTTTCTGTTTGTGCATTTCAGAAACACTTATTTTTGTTTTCATTAATTCCTGCTTTCAAGTTCATGAGTTTCTTCAAGGGAATTCTTTAATTCCTGCTTTCGAGTTGATCGTGAGTTTCTTCAATGGAATTCTTTAAATTCTTTTTTAATTCTTTGGTGACAATTTTGTGTGAGATGGTATTTGTAAGTATGGATTGCCTAATGATATCCAAAATGCTTCTGACAGTTGTCATGTTCCATTGTGCTTTATGCCATTTTCTCTATATTAAAAATAATTTCAAGTATAGATATTAAATCCTTTTTTTGCTTCTCTTCGTGATCTAACTTTTCGCCTGTCAAGAATTTCAGCAAGCCTATGTGGGATATAATTGCTTATCTAGTGTCCAACGTTCCCTTACCGACACCTGGCAAGGACCGTGTCTTGTTTGCTATTGAGAACTGCCTTCTTTCTGTTGAGGCTCCACCAAAAGAAAGCCTTCCTCATGCAGATGTAAAAGTTCATCTTCTCTATATATCTGAGATTTGGACTTGAGCAATTTTGTTCTTTTATTTCATGAATGGTTAATAGCATCTACGGTGGAATAACATTTGCTATTTGTTTAACGGTGGAACAGATCTCGTTTCAGCCGTTGGTCCAGTGCCTGGATGTCGATAATTTGATTCAGCTTTTCACTGCTGTGTTGCTTGAAAGAAGGATATTGCTCCGATCAAACAAGTTTGTTAGACCTTCCTTTGCATTTCTACTGACTGAAATTATTATTATCCCTGTTTTTGTCCTTTTTCTGGCTATCCCTTTTTGTCTATGCATGTAGGCAATCTGGTATTGCATGAGTAATGAAGTACCAGAGAACTTTTTGGGAGGAGGAATAATATTAGATCGAAAATTTTGCTTCGCTGATTTTTTTAAAAATTTAATTATTAATTTTGAAATTCTAGTTTGTGGATTTACCTGCATATATCTTGGATTTTCTTATGAATATGCTTTCTATTTTATTTCTCTCTGTAACATTGATAAAATAGTCATGCTACAGCATGTGAAGAGTATGAGTAGTTATAGTGTTTTGTTTTTTTCCGTTTTCCTAGGCCGTTACGTTTACATCTCTATGCCCCATCTATTATGAATGAATATGGCACTATATATTTGTACTCAAGCTTGATGCTGATTCTTCTTCTTCCTCTTGTAGGTATACATTATTAACTCTAGTGTCAGAGGCTATCTGCCACTTAATATATCCTTTCAGGTGGCAGGTATGATCTCACATGCTTCTTTGGTTTCAATTTATGAAGTTGGTGCCGGTAGTTGTCCTTTCTAATTTAGTCTTAGTACCTTCTGGCAACTTTTTACTTTTTGGACCTACTGAGAGGTGCAATTGTATGTTAATCTATTAAGAAAAAGAATCATGTAGAAACCTACTTCTTCACTTATGCATGCATGGGTTGAGTTTCGCACTTTTTATGGAACTGAAATTGCATTTCCCTGTTATCCTGTAATTGAAACTTATTTATCATCAAGCAACTTTAGTCAGTTTTAATTTTCTATCTTGACGACTCTAAACTATATTATTTATTCTGATATAGCATGTCTATATTCCACTAATATTTTTTAGTGGGGTAGACTACATTGATGCCCCAACACCATATATGATGGGACTTCATTCGGGTGTTGACACATCTGGCCTAACAATGGATGGTGTAAGTTTAAGAATGCTTTTCCTTGCAAGTTAATCATAAGGTTTTGGTTTGATCCTTTAATGTCTAATATGCTTCTGAATCTTTAAATGTAGGTTGTTGTGGTGGATCTTGAATATAACCGCATAACAACTACAGAAGAAATCCCTCCCATACCTGAACCCGAGCTAAGTTCCTTGCGTGGTGAGATACTGAAACTGCTGCACCCGAATGTCATGGGGATTGACTACATGAAGATCAATCTTGGCAGTATGTCCGATCAACTTGTTATGGCTAGTGCCAAACCTTGGGGGGACGAACATGACTTCCATCTAAGGTAATATTATGTTGTTTATGAAACTGTATATGAAGGATATTCATGCTTACTAGTTGATTGCAATAGCAAAAGGTAGAATGTCGTCTCTTGCTTTCCTGTTCACCCCCTTTTTTGTCCATATTTTATTTGTTTTCCTTAGAGACCAGTATCTAAAGAAATTTCTAGTATGTTGGTGAACTTGAATATATTGTACAAGTCCTTAAACAAGGAGCTAATCAAGATATTTGTTCAGTTGAAGTATTCATGAAGCAATAATGGTACTTCAACTTGTCTGAATGGCACTATTTACTGTCCTGAGTACTCTGACTAAATCGTTGACAGTATCCACATGCCAATCTTGACATCATTTTTCTAATTTTCCTCTGTTTTTCATTCCTTATTTCCAGGTTAATTGTTTTTTTTTTGAATGGGTAGATGACTCTTTCTTTTTCTTTGTTCTGCAGGTTGATATTCTTGAGATTCTTTGCACAACTTCTGAGTGGTTATCGTAATTTTATTGTAAGTCGTCTGAAAGTTAGTTTACCTATCTCTATGATTGGCAACGTACTCCTGCTATTCGGTAACAAATCATCTCCTGGTAGGACAATGCAGCGCCTAGCGGCTTCAATTCTCAAGCGTTTCTAAAAAAGCGTTCTCGATCAACCAGTCAGCCTGTCGAGTCCATGATGATGGTATAGTTCTACTTGGTACATGCTATAACACATTGTTATTGAAATTGCTTTCCTATGATTTTGACTGTTCAAATTCTTGATAATATCTTTCTTTTGACTTGTGTTATTCGCATGGTATGTTCCTATTTCCTGACTATAACATAAATTCCTAAGTACCTGTCTAATAATTGTGCTGTTGTGTTTTCCTTTCTAGATAACACAATTTTTGGAGACACAAGGTTTCCTGGATTATCTAGAGAGATGCAGTAATTCAGAAGAAAATAGTAACAACCTTCTTGATAAACTACAAGATGCCACAGGGAGGGGTCAAAATCCTCTTACAATCTTTCCTTCTCATCTTTCTGAACCTGAGATAGTAACAATAGCAGAATCTGATGGAGTTGCAGGTCTTCTCAATTAATTTTCTTTTGTAGTTTTCAATTTTTATTACCATTTTACTCTTTTTAACTAACTTGAAATATTAGTCATTACTGTGCAATGAGCTTTACAAAATTGTAACTGCAAATGCGGGAATTCTTTGAAAGCTTTTTAGTTTTTTTTGGCAAGAGTTTTGCCTTTTGTCATGTTTGCTGCGGTACCTCAGGGCCGGGTTCTAAGTATTGTTACAAAAGCTTCCCATCAAATGTTAGAACAGAAGAGCAGGAAGAAAAGCGTCGGTCAATTTTGGCAGGAGTGAGTGGTGCCCATTCTGCAAAACACATACCTAGGTAGAACTAATGTGTTTCTCTTTTCAGACCTATCTTATTCTTCTTGGCACTAAATCTCTTAATTATTTGGATTGTTAGTTCACCATCCGTCGTAGTAAATGGTGATTCAAAGGCGGAAAGCTTGAGTCCAAGGGAGAGAGCTGTGAGTCCTGTAACCTTGTTCTATGATGTTCATCTTAAATGCTGTTTATATTGGATGCAAGAATTATTTCTCTTAATGCTGCTGTTTCTGATTTGCAGGCAGAGAGAGAGCGGATGGTCTTGGATATAAAAGTAAAGCTACAGGTTAGCTTCAAAACCTATATTAGTTTTATTTCTTTTATGTTTTCAATCTTTTATGGTGAATTCATTTGCTTTAGTCTTTATGAAATCTATTTAACATACCATATAGATAAAACTTTTAGTTCTTTATTGTTGTATGCCCTCCAATTATGTCCTCTATCTGCAGTCTGGACTCTTTGTTATTTGATCATAAAATGAAAACTCAACAAAAATAAAGAAAAATCTCATTAGGATTTCCTTTTAGAAGTCATTGGACTTGTAGGAGTGCAATTCGAAACCAGTTGTCTTCTATGTAAATTAAACCATCTTGCTAATTGCATTCTTGTCATCAGGGACTCTGGCTGCGCCTTCTAAGACTTGGAGCAACTGAGGATCCCCTTTCATCATTTGAATATGGCACAATTCTTGGTATGCATGGGATGCTAATTTAAATAATGCACTTATATCTATCTTCTTGGTTCACTAATGAGATTTGACCTATGATATTCTCTATGTTGTCCATCATACATGTGTTTGTTCATTCACAGCCCTTATTGAATCGGATGCAGAAGGGATTGGAGGAAGTGGTTTTGTTGAATGCATAAGGGAGCATATTCACTCGGTACTTCTCATATGGCAATGAAGTATTTTATTAAATTGTCTATGAGTTCAGTTCTTCACTCTTGCTCTTCTAAACAAGTTCTAGTTCTCAGGGATGGCAATGCAGATTGACTGACGAGCAATTTATTGCGGTAAAAGAACTGGTAAGTTTCTACTGTCAACACTTTGTGGACGTCAATATTTGAAAATAGCTAAAGCTGTATGCCCACTGTAATAAAGGAAAATACATTTATTTGGGTTGATTATCTACAGCTCAAAACAGCAATAAACCGTGCTGCTGCTCGCAATGACATGCTTACCGTCAGAGATGCACTAGAAGTTTCTGCTGAAATATACAGAAAAGACTCCAACAATGTCCCAGATTATGTACAGCGCCATCTTCTTCCCCTCTCCATATGGGATGAGTTACGGTATGAGATTTTGAGCGCATGTATCTTTGTAGTTGTCTTTTTGTCTCAACAGTTATGGACTAATATTTTTCCTTTTTCCCTTTTAACTGTTGTAGACTTGTAGGTTACTCTGCAATATGATTTTAACTTTCAATGTCGAATTTTATGGACAGAGTTTCATCTGAAACGGTGCCTTTAAAGTTGCAGTCTGTACAGTAAATTATTTGTCTAGTCCAAATTTTATGCTGGGCTTCTGTGAATTATGACCACTTAAAGCAACAAAATTTTGCCATCTAAGATTCTTGATATTCTTATAACAATGTTGTTTGATAATTATATACTATATTAGTATGACCGACGATGACTTTGCAAGAATTCACTACAGGACTTTCGTCTTTCAAGTAATAACCATCGTGCTTGCTTACCTTCAGCATTTTTTTTATTTCCTTTGGAGGCATTTATCATTTTGGGAAACAAAAGTTTGAGCAAATGACTACCTATACCAATCCCTGTGTAGTGTAATCTTGTTGCATATTGATGACTAATGACTAGCCATTGTCTAAGCTAGCCCCATAATGGTGGATAATCTCTGATGATTTTAGTTTTGGCTTCTCTTTCTTAAATATCAATTTGGTTTAGAAGTTTATTGCTTAGTTCTAGTTTCAAATTAAAAGTTAAGTTTTCCCATTCATTGCTTATGAATTTCTTTATTATTATTATTATTATTTTTTCTTCTTTTGCAGGTTCTGGGATGGCTACTTCGAGTATTTAATAGAGCGTTCTTCAAACAAGTAGATTCTTAACTCTTTTTTTGTTGTACTTAATATAAATATGGACCATCTTCCAGAATTATTTGATGAGCAATGCTAGGTTTACAACCCAAAATGGGTTGTAATCCTACAATACCCTCATCCAAAGGCCAATTTTTCTCCACCAGTCTTATCAGTTCGTTTTTTTTCTTTGACTGAAAAACAAAAAGTGGTTAGTAAGCCCTAGACACCCTTAGATGAGGGGTTGTAGGGATTACAACCTCTTTTTGTTTGTAGACTTAGCATTTCTCTTAATTGATTTCTTATACCTGTGTTTATAGAATAGAGCAATAAAATTCATAAATAAAACAGTAATAATAAATTTACTAAATGGAGTGGCCAAAATGTGTATTTATAGGAAAATAGATAGTACAATATAGTAACTCGTGGTCAATAAATAAGAGTTGATTTTATTAAAATAATAGCTTTTTCTGTATTTTTATGACACAACATTTATGACTTTCTAATTCATTTTTCTGTCTGATTTATCATTCCTGTGTCAGGTCGGCCAATTATGTAACCCTTGTGACTGCTCAACTCATCATAGTCGCAACTCACATGGTAGCTATTTGAATTTTATATCTTCTCCGAGCTATAAAACTGAAATTTCCTGCCCTAACTATTCCTTTCATTGTATAATGAAGGCTGGATTGGGACTTCCTGATAATGATTCTTGGAATATGATCGAGAAGATTGCAGAAAAAAACAATTTCGGCTACAAGCAGCTTGTAAGTTTCATTTAGCATCATCATTTTCAAGAACCTATGATCCTAGAAACTGCTATTAAATATATCCTTCTTAACTGTCCCCAGATTAAACTTAGGGCTCTGCTAACACATTTACAACAACTTCGGATTGGTTATTGGGGAGTGTCCATCGGCAAAGGTCAATCTCTGTCATCCATTAGTATGCCTTCGCCACGCTCACATGATGCATCAGATGAAAGCCAACAACCTGCTGAAGCATCTGGACTGGGTCGCAGTTGGGTAGCAAGCATGTTTAGCAGAGACAGAAGTATAAGATCTAGTTCTTTTAGTCGAGCTAGTAAGTCAAGATTAACTACTTCAGCATTCTCCCTTTACTGCGGCCCCTTTCCTGTTCTTTAACTGCCTGTCCTTCTTCTACTTCTGCTTTTAACCAGAGCCACCTCTAGTAACTTGTTTAGCATATAGAAAATTCTGGAGGAGCTTCTACTATGGTCTGTAGCTGAAATGAGATTCAAGCCCCAAAGGCAAAAGGTCCAATTTGGAGTTTCTGCTTTGTTGTAGAAAGAAGCTGCTTCAGAGATTGTGATATAGTTCTTCTAATAAAACTAGTCAAACGACATTTCTTTGAACAGTGCTCCACCCTACCGCTGGGCCAAACAGGGCCCAATATTTTATAATATGATTTATACTAATATGAAAAAGAGATGTTTATTTGTGTTGCATAACGCATGCTAAATCATCATTTTTTCTTTGGTATCAGATGATGCTACTTCTGGCAAGGGAGATGTTCCTCCTGGTCAAAAGAAAGTTCAGACCAGCATTCGCACACTTAGAGGTCATACAGGTGCGATTACTGCTCTTCACTGTGTAACGAGAAGGGAGGTGTGGGATCTCGTTGGTGATCGTGAAGATGCTGGGTTTTTCATCAGTGGAAGCACAGACTGCTTGGTAGGTCTTGATTTTTGACACAACTACTGTTCATTTCCTATCTGTGCTCATGAGTTTTTTTTTGGGGTTTGTGTTTATCTCTATAGTGATATGTACGCATGCCAATTCAAAATTGCTTCTTTTTAGCTTCTTAACTTCTGAAGTGCTGTCCTTTTCTCATCAGAGGAAAAGGAAAGGTGAATGAAACTGATCAGTGCTTATTGTAAATCAAAATGTGTATGTCCAAGATAGCCTTTATTTTTGCTACTATTTCCTTCTTATGCTAATAGTTCTCTATTTTTGGATGCCAAAAGAGTAATATTTTGTAATTGCAATTAATGAAGATTTTCTTTCAATTTACAGGTTAAAGTTTGGGATCCTAGTATGCGTGGTTCGGAATTACGTGCAACTCTTAGAGGGCATACTAGGTAATTTATTACTTGTTTGTTTCTTAAGAAGCTTTTGGCATTGCCTTCCTCGTAACTATCATATGAATGCTTTATCTTTTGATTACTAGTGTTGTGCGTCTCTCTTGAGGTATTTGATGGAGACTGTCAGTTTAAATCGCATTAAATCCAAACTGTTGTTTCCTCTGCAGGCCAATTCGGGCAATTAACTCTGATCGTAGCAAAATTGTTTCAGGATCTGATGATCATTCGGTCATTGTTTGGGATAAGCAAACTTTTCGACTTCTAGAAGAACTGAAGGGCCATGATGCACCGGTCTGAATGTTATTCACTCTATAATTTCTAAAATTCTTTATAACTTAAAAAACTTTTGATTACTGTATGTTTTTTTTCATGTGCAAGAATCATAGCTGTCTTGCTGACTATTTCTTAATTTATAATGACATTACGAGCTTAATATAAACCTATCCTGCACTTGAGTGAAGTTTTCAATGTTTATGAAGCATGTATATATAATGGTGTCATACTGAAAAAAATGGTGAGAAGGTCATTGCAATTTGTGGGTTTTGGATGTCCTGATAAGCTTATAGTTTTTAGAATGCCATAGCTTGGAGAAAACATCACTTAATGTGATGGGTTAAGTCTCCAAATCCTATTTGGGCAGGGTAAACTCCGAGCTATTAATTTATTCTGTCACTTCTGGCCTAGAGAATAAATCTTAAGGAAACACTTGTAAAGTAAATTCATTCTAACCACCTTTGTCATTTTTTGTAATCCTTTTGAACTAAAACATAACACAATGAACTACAATGCTTACTGCTGTACTAGTATGAATAGTTTTAGATGATGTCCGAAGAGGATATGGCAGGCCGTTCTTTGGAGTTTGGATATACATCATGAATTATTGTTCCATTATGTTTCTTTTTCAAACCTCAATTATTTATCACCTATATCATTTTGTTATATTGCACTGTGTAGACTAATTTGCTTTACAAATATAGTCAGCTTGTAGTTCATCAAGATTTCCACTTTCTGATCGTGCAAAGATACACACTACCTTCTAATTTATGAAGCTTCTTGTGGGAAGGGAGATTTTATTTTTGGGCTAATATCTACTATACTTCACAAATTTCATATATAGGTTAGTTGTGTCCGGATGCTATCAGGAGAACGAGTTCTTACTGCTTCCCATGATGGGACAGTGAAAATGTGGGATGTTAGAACTGATACTTGTGTAGCAACTGTTGGCCGCTGCTCAAGTGCAGTTACTTGCATGGAATATGATGACTCTTCAGGAATACTAGCTGCTGCTGGAAGAGATGTGTAAGTGACGAAACATCTTAGGCTCTTTTACATATATATTACTGCAAATCATCTATTAACATATATACTCATATTCAATATGAATTGTCATAATCATACATACCCCTCAAAAATGCAGTCTCTGAGAAAATATGTTTTAAGTAAATTAGGGAGTCATTCAGTTCATGGTGGATGTTGATTTTGTATTAGCAAAAGTTTTTTTTTTTTTTCAAGAGGGGCACTCTTTGTAAGTACATGGATGCATATGTAAGAATTGTGTTTTTGAAGGGAATATATCAAATTCAGATTTTGCACGACAAATATGTGTATTCTAAATTTCTAATTTGTAAATTTGTCAGGTTATATACATAGTCATCTGAACATTTTAATAGTTCGCTCAGTTCTATTCTCCTTCAGATTCTTGTCGTGCTTTTTACAAAAGGATATCTATTCTAATATGTTTCTCGATTTATCAGGGTGGCAAATGTTTGGGATATCCGTGCTGGCAAACAAATGCTCAAGCTTCAAGGGCATACAAAATGGATCCGGTAAGCTGTTCTAGAGAGAAAAGGCCTTGCATGTTATTTTCCTGTTTTGCGTGATGACTACCAAATGCTGACATTGAGTCTTGTTAAGATCTTTGAGGATGGCTGGGGACACAATACTTACCGGAAGTGATGATTGGACGGCTAGAGTATGGTCTATTTCTCGAGGAACTTCTGATGCTGTTCTAGCATGCCATGCTGGTCCAATCCTCTGTATTGAATATTCTCCTTCAGATAGAGGAGTTATCACTGGTTTGTCATCGCAGCTCTAAAAATTAGTATGGTTATATCATCTAGTGCAAGGATTTAAGTGCCCATTGGCACGAGCCGTATACACCATGTCGTATCATGCCAACAAAATATCGACAGGATATAGCTCCCATGCTGATGGCATAGCTTAAAACCCTCTTTTCTTTAAATTATTAAGTCATTTTTTCAATAAAATTCAAAAGATTTGATATATAATAAGTAATTAGAATATTTTGTTGCTAAAGAAAATAAATATTTCACGCCATTATGTGTTAACACACATGTATTTTTTTTGACCAACACGTATCGGCATGGTGCGTGCCGTGCCATGACATGGCACACACCATGCTGTACCGTGCTAGTAAGTTTTCGACAAAGCCCCGCACCAGAGCGCATAAATCCTTGGTCTAGGGTTATATAACTATTTACTGTAACACGCTTCAACATTGAAGTGTTCATTATTGCAATGCACTGTACTCTGAATCTGATCACCTCAACTACATCTAACTCAGGTTCCACTGATGGCCTTGTACGATTTTGGGAAAATGAAGAAGGTAAGATGCTTCAGGACATTTACATTGGACATGAATTGGGATATTAATTTTTGTCCTGTAATTTATAAATTCACAGATATGCTCTCTTAAATCTCATCTTAACTATTGGTCCATTTTAATGGATAACGTATATAAGGCGTGTCAAGAATTGTTATACTTTGTTTATGTGCTTCTTTACTTCAAAGTTCTCTCCATGTCATATGCAGGAGGAATAAAATGTGTGAAGAACTTCACACTCCACTCTGCTTCGATTTTGTCGATTAGTGCTGGTGAAAACTGGCTGGGAATTGGTGCAGCCGATAATTCCATGTCTCTTTTCCACCGGCCTCAAGAAAGACTCAGTGGCTTCGCAAGCCCAGGTTCAAAAATGGCAGGATGGCAACTTTATAGAACTCCGCAAAAAACTGTTGCTATGGTATGTTATAAAGGCTGTAGAAGGTGTTTGTTATGCTTTCCAATTTAGTTCATAGTTTAGGCTTTCAAATTTGCTCTTCATTTGATCGCAACGTGGTCTTTCCAGAAAGGTGGAACTCTCCATGAAAGTCTTTATGTTTGCAAATTGTTTTGCTTTAGAAAACTCTTTTGAAACACAAAAGGAAGCCCGTGTAAAAATGATGTCCTTCAAAATCTTAATTTCTTAGCTGCATGCGCTTCTACTTCCAGAACATCTCTCTTTAAAAACTTGTCTCTAAGTGTGCTTTTGCAAGCTACACTTTCTAGGCATATATACGAAGATTCAGATTTTACAGGGATAAATATGTGAATAGATAATTCTATTGCATTGTTATATATGTCAAAGCCTGAGCATCCTCTTGTGTCCATTTTGCATAATGTCTGAATGAAACATGATATTTTCATTAAAAGGAATATATGCAACTTAAGCATTCACTTGTCCGTGGGTTCTTTTAGCTCATCTTCCTTCTTTTTTTTTCGTTCTCTCACAGGTACGTTGTATAGCTTCCGACCTTGATAGGAAAAGGATCTGTAGCGGTGGTCGTAATGGGCTCCTCCGGCTTTGGGAGGCGACCATAAATATCTAGTCTTCTGAAATATTCGCCGTGCCCAGTTTGCCAAAGCCATTGTGGATATGTAATTTTCCATCAACGTTTTCTACATGCTGCTGATACAATCTGCAATTTCTATATGGTAAGAGAACCTTACCGCTCGTATGCAGAATGATGGATATTCTCATTACCTTCAATTAGCTCGATCTCATTTTTTTTCTCTACTTTTGTAATTATCGGCAGAACCAGATTTTTTCACGTACGAGTTTGTCGAGCTTTCGGTTATCTTTTTAAGTTGCCATATCCCGATGGCCTATGATGATGATAATTATTTGTCGGGTGTATCTATTCTTGCTACTTGTTCATAGTAAAAACACTGTCCTTTTATATACAATAATAATATTTGACCTTCTTTTCCATTATTCCATGCATGGTTTTGTTATTTTTGATGGCATAGGATAAGTATCAACACTAAAGAGGCATTTGGATTGACTAAATGCTATTTTCTCATAAGATTAGTTTAATGAGAACCAAAACATTAAACAATAATTTTGCAGAGGCCATTGGAGGAGATTCACTGTCTAGTTGTCAGCATGATACCTCATGATTATTTTGATACAAAATCCTATAGGTATACTGGTCGTAGCTAGTGTATTGGGCAAAAGATTTTATAGTTGGTGTTTGATGTCCAAGTTTAAAGTTAAGTTGTTTTATATTTCTAACAAAGTTTATTTCTGTAAAATGAACGAAATGGCTACGAAATAAACGATTATAATACATTTTCCATGTATTATAATCGACTTATTCTGATGTGCATAACACAATATTTCGTATCTTAGTATCTTGCTCTTCTAGTAAAGAAAGGTGATCTTCTGCCCAATAGAGTCTAGCCCGAGAGAAAACAAAATATTTTTTCTATTGTAATATCTCGTCACATCGTATTACAAATTTTTCATAATCCTAAACAGAGCCTTAGCTGATTAGACTCTCGTGTTCCTTCCTATGCTGCGACTCACCATACAATTTATATGGTGTGCGGTAAATTTATATTGAATGTGGGATTGATCTTAATTCTTGGGTCATAATTTTTGGATGAATTGAGTCGCTGCTCATGGTTGATATCAATCTCAACTCTCGTGTAGATACTGCAATTTGTTAGCCATACTGATGCAAACACTATTGCATCAGGCACATTTTCAAATGAGCGAGTTCCTTTTCCCAACGAATTTATGATACGGAGAAGCTTTACCAAAACTGTCTAAACCACTAAATCATAATTAATTAGACAAAAACTTAGCTCCAATGTAAATATGATACATCCGAGAAGCATCCCACTGCTTTTGAATGCGTGCAAATAATTAGCAAATTGTACGCGCAACTGTACATACAGAGCGAGCCCTCTTTAACCCACCTTTTGAAGCATTCCATGTATATATATATACGTAAATAATTAGCAAAACAATCAGCAAAACGGATGGGGCGGCGATCAGAAGAGGCGGCTGAGTTCTGAGATAATGGGGGTGGCGGTGTTAAGTATGACGTCATCAACAGCCCTGGTCATCGCCTCGTGGAAGAGTGCCTCGTCCCAGTCACAGTCCTGTTCCATTATCAACAACCACTATTATTATATTAATTATATTAACAACGACGTACACCTCGTTAATCTAATTCAAGATAATGAAGTAATGAACCCAATTTAATTTGGCTTGATGCAATAATCTAGTATCTAGCCAACAATTAATCAATTATATATCCTAAATTTATTATGAGAGATAAGTTGGAGGGGATTAGTTGGTTGGGTTTATGAATTTAATGATGTCCCCCTCAGTGGTCGGTCAAATTTACCGCCCATCGCGTACAGCAATTTGCAAAACTAGTGATGCTTCATTTATGAGCACAAGAGAAAAATACAAAAAATAGAAAAAATAACCGAGCTTAGATGTTGCGAATTGCGATGAATTAATTTTCATATGTTTACAAGGAAGAAGCCTACAAATTAAGTTAGCATTAATATTTTGATCATCACCGATGGTCCCTAGAGCAAGTGGCAAAGGATTTGGTGGTTGGTATCCGAAATCCAAGTTCCAATCCTAGTTGATTCACATTTTTAATTAAGTTTATTTCTAAATAAATGAAATAAATGAAGCGAGTATAGCGTGCTACCTATCTCTCAAAAAAAAAAAAAAAAATTTTTGATCATCACTTTACATTTAGACTTGATGTCCATGAACACCACCAAGTATACATGGAAACATCTACCATTAGTTAATAAGAATAACTAGTTCTCATGTGGCTAATAAGAGACACAAATTAACCACTAGGTAGAGTTTTAATTTTTTTAAAATTTTTTTAAACTGAATTGTCATGGAATAAATCGAAAATATATTCAGATGATCAGTATATATATATATATATCCATACCTTAATCCCAAACTTTATGCTCGCTTTCGCGAATAAATTCATCTGAGGAGAATAAGTGTACGCATCCACTGATATCAAGTTGATAGATCTAATCACTTTGAGGCATTCAAGAATGTGGAGAACCAGCTCAATGATATCACACTCCACCCTGAGTGTTATTGTCAGGTTAATTTGTTGCAGTTCCGACGTCGTCGGAGACGAGCACTTGATCAGTCGAACTTGAGCCCTTCCATTTAATCCATGACTAGCTTCTTTACCCTCATCTGTGATCATAAGACACGTCTCTAATCTTCGATTCTTTTCTTTGAGCTCGGAGATTTGCGATCGAAGCGTGTTTACATAGTTCTTTGTGTTGATGAGCACCGAAGTTTTGTCCTTCTACTCAAATTGATCAGAAAAAAAAAAAAAAAGCTATAATAATATATAACAAAGAGAGATGAGCGAAAGGAATTGTAAATTTGTAATTATTAATATTTGGTTCTTAAAATTATTGTACTAGTAATCATTAATTATCATCAGCAGGGAAAGCGAAGCACAGATAATTAACTAACTGGATCTCAACTGAAAACCTTTTCAATCTTAATTTTTCGTTAAAGGATCGAAAAGTAGTTTGTAGTCTAAAATAGTTCAAAACCTCATGTTTTAAATGATATATTGAAGTGTTGAATATATGGAGTTATACAATACAATTATTCATGAAATCAAATTACCTTAGTTCCTGGAGGAAGCTGCATCCTTAGCGCCTCAAAGCTTGCATTTAGCTTCTCTCTCCTTCGCCGCTCCGATATCACATGGTGCAACTGGTTACTGGTCGATTTCGACTCCCGCGATCGGCCCTCGAAGGAGCTCAACCTCCTCAGCATAAGGATAGACCTCTTCATCATGCTCTGACCATAATTACAATTATCCTCAGCTTCCGATTTCGCGGTGAGATCTGATCTACTGTAACGTTTAAAGGCTCCAATTTTGCCGTTTCCTCGTCGCTGCGATTGCGTGGTTGGGAAGTAGTCCTGCGATGGCGGGTTGGACAAGACCGAGGGGGAGGACGGAGACGAGGACGAGGAAGTCGAGGAGATGACGACGACCATCGCCCTCATGATCGCGACGTCGTCGGCATCGCCATCTCTCTCCAGAGTTGGGAATTTAGGATTGAGGTTTTGGTTGTGAGATCTCATGGCGGTGATGCTGCTGTGTGGAGTGGGAGTGATGAGCTTCGCCTTCGACGGATCGAGATCGAAAGAGGGAGTTGGGAAATAGAAGGATGATTTCTTGGATGATGAGGATGATGAGGGCTTTCTCTTCTCGTAGACTAAGTCTTCGTCTGCTGCTGCTGCTGTTGCTGTTGCTGCTTCTTCTTCTTCTGCAAGTTGTTTATTGTCCGTTTGCATGTTCATCTGTCAATAGCCAACTTGTCAAAAATATATAATATAATATATTTTTAAGTTTATGTTTCTAATTAAATTAAGGAAAAGGATAAATTAAATTAAATTAAAGTTGAGTTGAAATTTCAACAGCTTTAGTTAATTAGAATTACATTACTCGTAGTTGACATCTTAGAGTTAATCTCTTCACCATTACAACTAGTATATACTTATATAGAATTCACCATTACAGCTAATACTTAGATAGAATTACCGACCAGAAAATTTTTTTTTTCACCCATAAATTAAAATATTATCTTTGTTGATGGAACTCACAAATATATTATGATGAGCACTACAGTCATCAGGAAAGAATAAGAATGAACTGTGATTATTGAATATATATGTTGCAATCCTGAATTTCAGCAGCCTGGATATATATATATATATATATATATATATATATATATATATATATATATATATATATATAGTTCGCGCTAGTATATTCTTATGAGCATAGATTTTTTTATATTCATAAGTTTTCGATCGTTAGATCTACTATTTTGATCATTTTTATTCAACTAACCACCCACTCAATTCTAGAAGATCATTATCATCCAACCGCATATCTTTTTATCCACGGCTGAAAATTTTAAGTACAAAAGAGTCTATACTTATAAGAGTACAGTAACCCGAGCTAAATTATAATTATATATATAGAGAGAGAGAGAGAGAGAGAGAGAGAGAGAGAGAGAGATTTTTTTAAAAGAACGAATACTTCCGTCCTATCAAATCATTTTAGAAGATAGTAACTGGACGCCATATATGCATTAAGAGTTAGACCTCCAGTTTCTAATATAAAAATCAGATTAATTTATATGGAAAAGAATATTGATAGATCGTTATAAAACCTCACCTGATAAAGCTGCATTTGTTCTTGATCTGCGCCTAAATTCATGGAATTTGCACCACCATTCTCGTTGCAGTGCAATGTTAATCTAGAAAAAGCACTGAAAGATTAAGAACAAAGCAAACTAGTAACAAAAACCATGAACCCAAAAAAAAAAAAAAAAAAAAAAATCAATATGCATGTATACCCTTATATGAACATATATGGATACTAAAAAACACACCCACCATATACTTTTTCTTTTCTTTTCTTTTCTTTCTGAGGCTTAGAAGCTTGCTTGTATCTCTACAAAGTTATCACGAGCCCCCCAACTATGACTCGAACCCAAGAGTGGTTTTAATAAAATCTACAGATCATCACTGTTAAAAATAAAAATAAAAATTAGAAAAATTAACAAAGGGAAACTATATATATACCCATTATCAATACTGCAGAAGGATCCCCAGTAGCCATCAGAGAGTGTCTGGGAGAAGTCCATGTCACTGCCCTCGGAAGAGTAGTACCACCCAGTTTCCATTTGAGTCCAAATTAATTAAGAACTGCTTGGAAAAAGAATCAACAGAGAATCGATTAAGAGAGAATTAATACTCAACTCTGCAAAGATTCCTATGGGCTTCTAATGATCAATGAACATAAAAGTACATGTAGAGAGAGAGAGAGAGAGAGTTAATTACGCATAAATACTGGGACTAACGCGGATGCATGTATGAGCCGAGAAGGAACATAATTATAAGCTTTGGCGCCATCCATATATATACGAAAGAGAGGAGAGGGGGCCTGTGCATATAAACATGTTGATGTTGATAATCTAACGCGTGCTTAGGTGTTTAAGTACTTCTTTTATAGTGCAGGTGGGAAGTAAATTAATTAAACGGGGTTAATTGGAAAGCTAAGTGGGTTCCATTTTTAAGAGAGAGGGGAATAGTTGGTCAAAGTATGCATGGCACGTGCGCGAACCTTCGAGGATGGTCAAAATCGGAAGCATGTGAATCATACGTATACCTTTCACCTTGGCATGTTCCCCTCTTCCAATGAACTTGCAATTAGAAAAGTCTTTAGTGAGAAAATTGGAATGATATGATTAAGTAGTAATAATATCATATATCACACTCTAATGTGAGTCAAAGATATATTGTAAGCTCATTCTCCTATTGGTCCAACTTCTTGTTTGTAATTGTAGCATAATTAATTAATCTCTTCTTTAATTACGTGTATACTAGTGTAATTACCAACGCGATACGGCTGATAGATATTATTGAACAAATTTTTTTTCTATCATCGTTGATCATCGATGATAGTTTGAAGTTTTATATATATATATATATATATATATATATATATATATATATAACGATAGAGAGAGAGAGAGAGAGAGAGAGAGAGTAGGGCTAGAATACTTGTAAAAGTATCATGGGGTGATACTTGTGTGTTTTTAGCCTTGGATGGAGAGATGTAAGGTTGAATATGGTGGTAGGTGGAATAGTGTTTAATCCAAGGGCTATTAATAATCAAAAAGTAGATCCAATGGCTTAAAACCTAATAGCACCATGATGGTGATACTTGTAAAAGTATCATAGATCAACTCTATATATATATATATATATATATATATATATATATAAAAAGAGAGAGAGAGAGAGAGTCCGGCTATAATGCTATCGATAGCACCAAATGCTTGCACTACAACAAAAATAATATACAGCGACACTTTTAAATGTCGGTACAGATCAAAAAAGTGCTGCTGGCTAAACTATCGACACTTTTTAAAAGTGTTGCTATATGTGGGGGTCGTTTTATATAGGGCCGCCTTGATGTTTGGTATCCACTCCTATAGCGATTTGTGGCGGAGGGACACGTGGCGCCCGTAGATCTTTACGGTCCTTGAGAGATCTCGCGGCCGAACTCCAGCCGCTGGAATTCTACCTTATCGGCTACGGCGGCGAAGGAGAAGAAGGGGAAATGGTGATCAAAATTTTTTTTTTTCTTTTCTATTTGTAATGGGGCCGAGTAGGCTGGGTGGGATTGATTGAATAGAGAAACTTTTTATTTTAGATTAGATTAGATTTTATATTTAGATATTAGTAGATTTTTTTAAAAAAAAATTGGTATAAATAGGACACTTACATAAAAGTGTCCCAAAAATGTGTTTCTATAACCTAATTTTGTTGTAGTATTGGTGCTACCAAATTTTCTGCCGTTTTATCAGCTCCTTTAATTATTTTCACCCGTTAGACTATACTATTCAACCAACCACCCACTCAACCCTAGAGACCACTATCATCTTAACCATACATCGATTCATCCAAGAGTCAAAAACTTAATAGTACTAATGATGTAGTGCTATTAATATTTTTCTAACCTAATTCTATATATATATATATATATATATATATATATAGAAGTGTAGAACTAGGCTACTATGCTATTAATAGCACCAAGTCATTGGTGCTATTAAGTTTTTGGCCATTGAATTAAGAGATGTGTGCTTAGGATGATGTGGGCCTCCTAGGGTTGAGTGGGTGGTTGGTTGAATAGTATGATCTAACGGATGAAAATGATAAAAATGGTAGATCTAACAGCAGAAAACTTAGTAGCACCAAGTGTTTTGTGCTATTAATAGCATAATAGCCGAACTCATATATATATATATATATATATATATATATATATATATACTAATAATAATAATAATTTTAGTTTAAACTGGGCCCTACTTAACTCAAAATAAGGAGACACCTCCACATTAATATTAAAAATTACGTTTTCTTATAAAGGTGTAGAATATGATGTACAAAAAGTTAATTTCCTAATATGATGTACAAAAAGTTAATTTCCTAATATGATGTACAAAAAGTTAATTTCCTGGAAACTATATTTTATAGTACATGGAAGAACTAGACTCGGTACTTAAAACTCTCTATTATATTTTTTGCATGGTTCAGAATCATTTGATAAGTCAAAAACATGCTTAAAATTGCTTCTATTATAGACGCGTTAATTAGTGAAGATAACATAGTAAAATATGTTACCGACCGTCCCTAAAGCAAGTGACAAAGGGCTTGGCGGTTGGTATCCGAGACCCAAGTTCGAATCCTAGTTGATTCACATTTCTAGCTAAGTTTATTTCTAAATGAATTAAACGAAGCGGGTAGCGTGCTACCTATCTCTCAAAAAAAACATAGTAAAATATGTTTGGTTTGTTGTACTGAAAATTACTTTCAGATCAAAAAATAAATTTTCGCTGATTTGGTCCAATATAAAATTTTTTTTTCGTAAAATTGGTTTTTTGAATTTTTTTAAAAAATGAAGTAAATTCTGGGAGAAACAATCGTGGCCTACAAGGACCGTGTGAGAGGTATGCTGTGAAAACCTCTCACTCTCTCTCAATATACATACATACATACATACATACATACATATATATATAAATAAAATATATAATATAATATTTTTTACATGGATAGATATAAGAATTGAACCTAGATCTATGTACATAAAAAAATAGTTGTACTTTCCCTCTTTTATATTTATTTTATTAGTGTTTGTACTATTCGACCAAGTAAATAAGTGCAAAGTTGGACGCAATTTACAAATGATGTAACGCGAGCTTGTTTAAGCGATACATGATCAGAACTGCGCAATTAAACTCCTTTTATTCAATTAATAAACAAAAGTTTTCTTTAGATTCAAGCCTCTCATAGATATCTTATATAATATATAATATCACAGGTCTTAGTTTCATAATAATATTATTATATGTGTAACTTTCATATATGGCGGCAAGCTCAGCGGCGAGTTTACCAAAAATAGAAAAGGTTTTTTTTTTTCTAATTTTTGATTGAATTTGTCTACCATGTGGCCATAGTATAAATAAATCAAAATTATTTGCCATGTAGATGTGAGTGAACACTGATAACTATATAGATTTATATACATAGTTGCGTAGAATTCGTATTCTATCGTTACTAGATGTTGATAAAATAGTAATTTAAAATTTAGAGAGATAGACCAGAGATGTAGAAATTAATTTAAAGTTTGGAGAGGCGTGCAAGGGACTTTTTTTTCTAAATAATCCTAAAAAATATTATAATTGATTAAATGATTCTACTAAAAACATATTTGGCTAAATAATTCTCCTTTTGCCATATAGAAGTCATGGTGAAATTTTTTTTAAAGGCGATGAACTATTTACCACCTTTATAAAAGCGGTAACGAAATAATAAAAGAGAAAGACGGTGAATAATTTACCATTTTGGTGAAAAATTAAAAAAACGGTAAATTATTTATCGTCTTCATGAAGCGGTAAACTAAATTTTCACCATGGGCCCGTGGCTCCTACATTACAAAAGAAGGGTTAGTTTGCCAATTTTTTTTTTATAGAATTGTTTATCAAATTAAAAAATTCTGTAGGGTTATTTTCAAAAAAAGTCTGCGTGCAAGATAATTTTAAAGTTTGCGAGGATATATAAGTAATTTTCTATTTTTTCACAAATGCATTTTGTAAAAGGATTAAATACTACGAGGCCCATAATTAGGCCCAATTTACGAAAGTTCAAGCCCAAGCCCATATACGTTTGCGTTGATTCCCCTGAGCTCGCTATGCTTCACTTTGTCTTCTTCCCCAATCCTCACTCGAGCTCGCTCTCGCATCTCTAATGGCGTTCCCCTCCCCACTCCCATGGAACCCTCCTCTTCATCTTCGTCCTCCTCCATCTCCCTCCTCCTCTCCTCTCTTCTCCTCGTATCCTCTCCTCCCTGCGCCACAAAGGCACAGTGTTCTCTCCTATCGCTCCAATCCTCACAGAATCGACGCGTATATCTCCTTCCACGCTCTCCAAAACCCTAACGAAGAGGATTACTACCCACAATCCCAATCGCAATCCGCTACATCCGAGGCCACGGCTAAGGAGATGAAGACGAAGAAGAAGAAGAAGAAGAAGAAGCTTCGGCCTAACTTCTATGACCAAACCTTAGAGCGGTGGTCCGTGAAGATCTCTTCTCAACGGTCGCGATTCCCGTGGCAGGAGAAGAGGTCGGAAGAGGAGGAGAACGGTAGCTCATTTCCCATTCCAATTTCTCATTCGTCCTTTGATTTGTTGGAGGATTCCTCTGCTACAGGTAAATCCATCGACCCCACGTTAGCATCTGCAACTAAATTTAGGAGTAGTCGATTGGATTCCGAATCAAAGAGTCGGTTGGATTTGATAGCGGAAAAATTGAATGAGAATATTGGTGATACGAATGATGATCTTAAATTGAGCTCTGAGAGGACCTCTCTGCGTTCCATGGATGAAAATCCTAAGAATGCTAACCCTGTGGATACTTATTTGGGGATTCGCTCGACGCATGCTCCTTGGGTCCATGGAGCTAAACTTAGACAAACCCATTTGGATTCCGAGGATGAAACTGAGAAGGGATTAGCTGATTTAGGGTTTGAAAGAGAGGAAGAGACACGGGGAGGCCTTTTGCTGAATGGAAACCGAAATGCCCTTTTGGGACAAAGCAAGTCTAATCGGATGTTGGATGTCGACAGAACTGATTGTGTAGATAAATACAAGAGGAAGAGCTCACTGATCACTGAAGGGTTCAATGTTTCTCCAAGAGATGATGTAAATAATTCCATTAAACACTATCAGGATTCTGAAACGACCAGTCATGTTCGATCAGGAGGTCATCATTATAATGTAGGAAGTCAGCAGCGCAGTACTAGTGAGATAGTGGAGAAGCTTAGGAATTCGATGCACATAAAGAAGCTACCCAATAAAGATAATGGCGTTCCAATTGATAAATCTGGTGAGGGGTATGGTTCTGATTCTGACCAGAATATCGCTGAGTTCATGGGTCCAGATTCATTGCCATGGGGAAGGAAGAGAGATTCTAGTGGCGGGGAACATATTGGTAGTAGGAAGAGCAACACTGAACTGGCAGAGAGAACCATCCCAGAGAATGAGCTGCGAAGGCTTAGGTATGCTGCATTAAGGATGAAAGAGAGGATGAAGGTGGGACCTGCAGGCGTTACAGAGGCTGTGGTAGAGAGCATACATGAGAAGTGGAGGGAAGCTGAGGTGGTTAAATTGCGGTTTGAAGGTGCACCGAGTCTGAACATGAAGAGGACACATGAGATTTTAGAGGTTAGGGTTGCAGTCCTTTTTGGCTTTTTTACTATTGAATATTTTATTGTATTTTTTAAAAATTAGGTGCTTCTTAGTTTTGTTCCACTATATTCTCATGCACCCAGGATGTTAATACAAATCATTCATACTATGTTAATCAAAACAATCTACTTGCCAGTTACTCTGATTTCTAATGGATAGTTTCTGAAATAGCGGAAATGCAGTTTATCTTAGTTACTCCCATTACTTTCTAAATTGTTCAATGGATAGTGCATTACTATAGTATTTTTTATGCCTATTTTTATTTAGTGTCAGCAACTTGTTAGGATAATCTTGCTATCTTTTAGCTACATCTGATTTTTAACTTTATCTTCACTTTACTATCTATCTAAGATTCTAAGGCGTCTTATCTTGGAGTGTATCTATGATATTCAATTTAATATTTATTTCATATGTTTTTGCAGAATAAAACTGGAGGTCTTGTGATTTGGAGATCTGGAAGATCACTTGTGTTATTTAGGGGAATGAGCTATGAACTTCCTTGTGTGCAATCATACCCTAAAGTAGCTAATACTGAGTCTAATCCCAAATACACTCATTCCACAGTTGATTGTACAGATAATGTTGATGGGAATAAGATGGAGTCATGTAGCATTTCAAGTATCTCTGATGCCAAGCCTACTATGGCTTTTCTGAATCCTTATAAGGGATTTACAGATACATCTAAAATCGACAGTTTGTTGGATGAGTTGGGCCCAAGATTCAAGGATTGGTCGGGCCGAATGCCAGTTCCTGTTGACGCTGACTTGCTTCCTAGCGTAGTTCCTGGTTACAAACCACCATTCAGGCTACTTCCATACAAGACTAAACGAGCTCTAGGAAATAGGGACATGACTTATCTGCGTAGACTGGCCAGAACAATGCCTCCTCACTTCGCTCTAGGTATCAAACATAACTATTATGGTAAACGAGAAAAATAACATTTGTATGTATTTGTTATTCATTTTCCGTTGATCTTTTAATTACTATTTTCGTATGTTGTAGGAAGATACAAGCTGCACCAAGGCTTAGCTAGTGCTATGGTGAAGTTATGGGAAAAAAGTACTATTGCAAAGATAGCTATAAAGCGCGGCATACCAAATACATCTAACGAGAGAATGGCAGAAGAAATCAAGGTAATCAGCACGACATATTGTAAGAGTGCATGTCCCAATTTGATTGGTCTTTTATATGTGAGCAAGAAAACTGTCTAGGTGCTTTGATTCTCAGTTAGTTCCTTAAGCAAGTTGCTTTCCTCCTCCTATGGGCCTGAAGCCAGCCCATTTTATCTCTAACTATCTTGTGCATGACCTATTTTTTTGTCGCACATGTCTTATTTTCTTAGAAACATTCCCATGGATAACTTTGTTTATGGTTTTCTGGATCAGATTGAAGTCGAAGAAACTGTAATGTTAAATTTACTTTTATTATCAGCTTTCATATCTGTAGTTTGAGGCCGAGGCCCTTAGCTTAAGGATATTAATAGTTAAGCAAATAAAAAAAGCTTCGTATTTCACACTGATCTTCTGGCTCTTATCTTTCAAGTTATTTTTATATGCCATAATAGTCCATATTGTACTTAGTCAGACTACTATCCCCTTATTCACCTAATGCAGTATGAATCCTGAATTCACGAGTCATCTGCAGAAATTGACAGGGGGAACACTTCTTTCTAGGAACAAAGAATATATTGTATTCTACAGGGGAAATGACTTCATAATGCCCTCAATCCGTGATGTGTTGATAGAGAAACAACAGCTAGCCACTGTACAACAGGATGAGGAAGAGTTAGCTCGGTTGAAAGCATCAGCTTCTCTTATGTCGAAAGCGAAAGCTTCAAAGGGTCCATTAGTCGCCGGTACTCTTAAAGAAACTGTTGAAGCAAATTCTCGGTGGGGAAACCCATTAAGCAGCAAAGCAAGGGAAAAAATGAAGAAGGAATTGACACTAGCAAAACATGCATCTCTAGTGAGATTCCTTGAGAGAAAACTAGTCTTTGTAAGTTCTTACCAACCTTCACTATGTTTTTTTGTTTGTTTGACCTTGATTCTGGAATGACTTCTCTTCTCCGAGAATCAATAGCTAAGCATTTGCTGCTAAAAGAATCTGGAGTTTTTTGTGGCAAAAGAGCGGCTGAAATAGGTTTTTATGCATCCCAAGAATGGAAGCTCCAATTTAAAAACTTCTACATCTGATTGAAATAGCTGGTAATATTTCTCCAAGAAGTTCTATTCAAACAACATTTCAACAGAAGCTCCAGCAGGGACAGCCTAGCCCTTTATGAATAATGAACACGAATATATCTTAGTTGTTTGTGCAATACATAGGACCTCTTACTCATATTAATGACCACAACTTGCATGTATTACTCATTGGATTTACCAGGCAAAAGCAAAGGTTGCAAAAGCAGAGAAAGCTTTGGCCAAAGTGCAAGAATACTTAACTCCAGCAGAGCTTCCAACTGATTTAGAAACTGTTACTGATGAGGAGCGTTTCTTATTTCGCAAGATGGGCCTCAAGATGAGAGCCTTTTTACTAGTTGGTAAGGACCAGGGCTGTTATAAATTTATCTTATTGTTTCTTTAAAAATTTATCTTATTGTTTCTTTAAAATGAGTGAATCATTTATTGATATATCAATGAAGCCAATTCATTTTTACCATTGTTGTACCAAAAAAATTTTTCTTCAGGGAAGAGAGGGGTTTTTGATGGAACAGTACAAAACATGCACCTAAACTGGAAGCATAGAGAGCTAGTCAAAATTCTTGTGAATGGAAAAAACTTTGCGCAAGTAAAGCATCTAGCAATCTCTCTTGAGGCTGAGAGTGGGGGTGTGTTGATTTCGGTTGATAAAACTACCAAAGGTTATGCAATCATTGTTTACCGTGGAAAGAACTATCAGCGTCCGCAGACTTTGAAGCCCAGGAATCTGTTGACAAGGAGACAGGCCTTAGCACGCTCTATAGAACTGCAGAGACGGGAGGTAAAAATGATAGTAGCTTTATCTCTTCCACACTAACTGTTTTATTTAACTAAATTCTTACTATTTTTCTGATACTTTTGGCTCTTTGCTGAAGGCATTAAATCATCATATTTCAAATTTGCGGGAACGAATTGAGATGCTGAAGTCTCAGCTAGTATGAACTTTTTCTTGCCTACTTACAGACTCTCTCTCTCTCTCTCTCTCTCTCTCTCTCTCTCTCTCTCAATTGCTCGTCTTAATTATTTACTTTCTTAAGAACAATTGTACTAATATTCCAAAAATCTGCAGGATCAGATGAAGGCTGATAAGGATTTTGAGGATAAAGACTTAATTTTGCGAGTTGATGACGCTTTATTGGAAGATGATAACGTTGAGGTAAGGATATGCAACATGTCCTTGTGTTAAAAAGTAGGAAACTGTAAGGCGCTACTAGTTGAGATACTGGTGGTGTCTACTTGCTTGTCACCGTTGTGGGCACTGAAACCTACATGAATCGGCATATCCTCTTTTGTCATTTTTTCTATGAGGAGGTCAGGGGTAAAATGGTTGGTACTATCCAAATTGCCCTTGTGTGTCTCACTTTAACAGTTTAGTCTCTTAATTATCATATATTGCACTTTGGTTCCTGACCATTAAAGACTTTTTCTTTATCACTGTTTGAAGTAAACTAGAATATGCTAGTCATTTCAGAGGTGAATGGCTCAAAAATGGTCATTTCATAAGAAAATTAGATTTTTTTTTTTTTTGTTGATATAGAATATGTAAGATTTCTAGGTTCCTTCTGTCATGGTCTAGAAAATGGTCATTTCATAAGAAAATTAGATTTTTTTTTTTTGATATAGAAGATGTGAGATTTCTAGGTCCCTTCTTTCATGGCCTAGTAGAAAATGGTCATTTCATAAGAAAATTAGATTTTTTTTTTTTGATATAGAAGATGTGAGATTTCTAGGTTCCTTCTTTCTTGTACGAGTGTCTAACCATGTGGAAAGCAAATTTTCTGCCGATTATCATCTGATTTAGCTTTGGATTTTTTTTTTTTTTTTTTTTTTTTTTATATAACAGGTTGAAGGTGAAGAGGCCTATCTGGAAACATATAGCAGCGGAGACGAGGAAGATGATGCTGCTTTCACAGATATGGCTTAGAGTGAGATGCTATTGAAACTAGTCGTCAAGTGGCGAGTGCTGAATGAAAATTCTGTCTGGTAAAGATTTAAAAGCATAAACGAAAACAACAAACCTAAGATTTTGTGGTTACAGCTCTTAGTTGTGTCACAAAACCCGAGGATGAACATGGAGATTTTCAGAGCCAAGCAAGCATGGATGCCGTAAAGGGACGCAGCACAAAACTTGTACAAGGACAACAAATATCCATATGGTATAATTATATTCACCCCCCTTTGTGTTGCAAGTTCATCTTCTCCGTAATTGCAGCAGCCATGCATGTGTAGCAATTTTACTTTCGCTACTTGGAAAAACCACAAAAATCATGCAAGTTGCTCTTTCCAACAATTTCGAACATATACCGACCGTCTCTAAAACAAGTGGCAAAAGGTTTTATGGTTGGTACTCGAGGTTCCAAGTTCATATCCTAGTTAATTCATATTTTCAGCTAAGTTTATTTCTAAATAAAATAAACGAAGCGGATAACGTACTACCTATCTCTAAAAAAAAAATAATAATAATAATTTCAAACACATAAAACAGACAAGAAAAGAGATAAAGAAAAATCACATCTTTGTGGCGGCCAAGGACGTTTACTTTTATCTTCTCTGTGGTGGTATAGCAGGTTCTGACATAATCTCATGGGCACTTAGCGTACCTCTAATACATATGAGATTAGCCCAAAGTACAATTATGCCGCATGACGACCAGTAAGCCAGAGGCGTTAACATAAAGGTTTCTAGCCCCACCCCCCAAGCCCAGTTCATGCCCTTTCCAGACAAACTAACAGCCAAATAGAAAAATAGTACTTTCAGAAATCAAAACATCGTTTCTATACAACTAGTACTTTCAGCGTAGACATGTGAAATCACCAAAAAATATTAAGGACAAGAAATAAGTGTTAAATGGATATTTTAACAGGCATTAATCTCACAACCCCTAAACTTATAAAATTAAAAATGGTGCTGCTACCCGACCAAAACCTATTTCCCCTCTCCCCCCCCCCTCGACAGAAGCAGGTGAATCAAAACATTCACCAATTCACCATACATCCTTCGCTCCAAGACTACAAGCTAAATATAAAGGACATCTCACAAAGCATGAAAGCACCAGAACTCGCTATGATGAAAGAACCAGTCATATGCGACAAACCCAATATTTCTAGTAAGCTATTCTTAATGCTAATCACTCTGTTGATGGGCTCTTGAATACTCGACCCCACTCTCCGGCGATGATATATTGGACGATCATCCGAGGTTGAATTGCTATACACGCCATTCCTGAAGCTCTTTCGAATCAAGTTCCGGGGCCCCGCCGCGCTCTGGAGCAGCAGGCTGTTGCCCTTCGTCTGCTAATTTTTTGAGAATGTTCATTACAGTCGGAAGGAATTTTTGTGGACAAAGAAAGAAGCCGATGAGCGCATGAATTACGAGAAAAAAAAAGGTCATGAATATCAGGCTAAATAGGATTAGCATCATTGATCAAAGAATAAAATGGGAATTTCTGTGGCTTTTACACTCACAGCGCCATTGCGGAATTCGCCAGAGATGTCTAGCTGTACCCAAAGGGCTTTTCCACAAGAAAAGCAACAAATATGACAGCTAGATAAAGTGGATTCCTGCATTCAAATCAGGAGGATTGAGAAAATGAAAAAAAAAATTGCCCTCTTTTGTTTTGTTTATAAGACATAAATAATATTACCTTAGTAAGTCATGAATTCATTGAAGCCAGAACAAGCATAGCAGCAATTGCCCATGGGGGGCAACCAGTTATTGTTACGCTTGTTAGCTTCCTGAGAATTTGCAACAAAACATGCTGAGTAGTATTACTTCTACAAACAAGTTAAGTACTACACATATATGAGAAAGTTATAATTGATCTTTTTTTTGGCGAGACTGATCAACTCGAGGACAAAGAAAATAATGGGACCTAAATAAAACATACGACGTCCCAAGCATATTCAATAGGAAAGAATAATATATATATATATATAGAGTTGAGCTAGATACTCTCTCAAAAGCACCAAGAGGGTGGTGCTTTGAGTTTTTAGCTATTGGAGGAAAAATGTAAGGTTGGATGATGGTGGTAGGTGGTGGTAGTGGAACAGTGGTTTAATCCACAGAGCTATTAGTAATCAAGGAGTAGATCCAAGGCGCTAGAAACCTAGAAACACTAACGGGTTTGGTGCTTCTAAAAGCATTCTAGGCTGAATTCTAATATATATATAATATATATATATATATTATATAGAGTAGGGCGATCATACTCATAATAGTATAGTAGCCGACCTATAATATATATATAAGTAAGCACCAATTAAGAAATTGACCATATAGTAGTATACAGAACACAAAGGTTTCTACTATTCAAAAAGAATGCTCAGCATAGTAAACAAATCAATAATGGTGAAAACTGAAATTTCTGTAAGATTTAACGAATCTAAAAGATCAGATTTCAAAAGTAATCTATCCATAAATCAACATAGTGACTCACCATTCAACTATACAACCACAAACTATCATGCAAATTATGGCATAACATCCATGAATGCGTAAAATAGCTACACACTAGAAACAGTGTTTAAAAGAGAGCAGTTGGAGAAAGTTGCCCTGAGCAGCAATGGCCTGAGTCACAGTATAACTCTGTCTCTGCTTGAATTGCCTCCAAAGATTTGCATTGCACAGGTGTAATCAAAGTTCGTTCTATTGGTAGCCTGGCGATAACAATCAACCAAAAATCTACCTCAGAAAACTATAAAAAGAAATTGTCACATAAGAGAGTATAGTGTAAACAACACACTTAGGCCTGCTTGTTCGTCCGTAACTAATTCAGGTTGCAAATGACTTTCATCATTGAACTAAGTTTAGGTGAAAATTATTTTTCCACGCGTTGTTTGTTAATAGAAGGTCAATGGCTTTGGAAACTAGAGCTACCCAATTTTTCATTTTTTTTTAACTGAAAACTTCCCACATTAGCACCGAAAAAGGCGAAAAAAAAGTTACAGCAGTTAAATTTTTAATATTTTCTCTTTTTCTCTGGTAATTGGCTTCAGCACCGCCCAAGGCAACATAAGTTAGGTGTTTCTGAGAAAATAGAGTTATGGGCAAATTTAATTAATTGGCTGACAAAACA